>NC_056731.1:1751659245-1751959245 GCF_019279795.1 Protopterus annectens | reverse complement strand
CTCAATTATGATTTGCTGTGCTGTTTTTTGGTCTTTGAGTAGTGTTGCAAATATATGTATGATGGAAGGAATCAGTTCATTGTGCTGAATATTTTCCGGTATGCCTCTAATGATTATATTGTTCCTTCTGGATCTTGCCTCCAGATCAATAATTTTAGCTTGCATGGTTTGAATATCTGCTTCATGTGAGTCAGCTTTTTTTGATAGCAGGGCTATTTTTTCCTCATTCTCCACTGTTTTGGCTTCATATTTGTCCATTCTTTCCAAGATTTGATTGAAGGAAGTTCCAAATGATTGCAGTTGTGCAGACATTTCTTTTATTGCCTCCTGGATAGGCAGTAAGGCAGTTTTAACATCATCCAAGTTTGCTAGTTGATCTGTTTTATTTTTATTCCCTGATTTAACAGTGTCCTGTAGTTTTGTTACTTTCTGTCTTTTAGAGTTCAGATCTTTCTCCAGAGATAATAGTTCTGAGATTTTGGTTTTTGTTGTTGTAGTGTCCATGTTTTTATCTTCTTTTGACATTTTGTGGAAAAACGGCGTCTTGATTTATAGGTAGGGGTGTGTGTGTAAAGTACACTGAGCACACAGCTTCTTTTCCCTGTTTCTTCTCTCAGCTCCAGTTAATCTGATGTAATCCTGTTAGAATTGTTAATTCTTCAGGTTTGTTTTCCCCTAACTGGTTGTCTGGATGTAGATTAGAGTTGATATTTCCGTAAATTTTGCTGAAATAGGTCCTGGTATTACCTCTGGGTTGATTTTATTCCAAGAGTATTGAAGAGCTGTAGATTAGCAGTGTTTACAGAACAGCAGCCATCTTTAGACTTCTATGAGCAGGTTAAAAACTACACTGGATCCAGGGCTAAAATGTGGCACAGTCATTATAGATCTATATAACATTTTTGATTACCTTCCTCAAATCATTATTAGATCACTGGTAGCTATGTGTATAATCCTTACTTGGGCCTGGAAATCAACTAATGGCTCAGCAACAATCTGTGATCCTACAGGGTCACAAATCACAACCTACTAATGTTTTGTGTGTAGTTCCCCAAGGATCTGTGCTGCACACTATACCTATACTATTTAACCTAGTGTTTGCGGGCAAACACATGCATCATTCTTTTTGGATAAATACATTTGCTGATGATTGCAAAATTGGTTTTCTAATTGCAAAAAAGAACTACCAAGAAATTAATATGTATTTGTCAGCTACTGTAATTTGGTCACTGAATCAGGATTATATTTTAGTACTAATTAATGCAAACTATGTTTTTTTTTATTTAGAAAATCCTGCATTTCAGAACCAATAAAATTAAATAATGCTCTTTTAGGAGAAGTAGGAGCACATATCTTGGGATTACAATCTCCAATACTCTGTCATTTACAAAACATGTTATTATTACTATTATAAATCAAGCACTCTGGCAAACTAGCCTGTTGTTAAGGAACATAATGGCTAGGGATGAGGCTTACATGTTTGGTCTGTATGAGACCTATATACAACCTATTCTAGAGTATAACAACTCATTTTGCTGTTATAATTCTGGGCAACTCAAATGTCTAGAATCAGTCCAGAGGAAATTTACAAACAGAATCATCTCAGCAAACAACTTGTCATAAGTTAGAAGATGTAAACACATAAACTTATTTTATTTTAATTGCAACTATTATAGGGGCATCTTAATACTGCTTGTGATGACCCCTCTCTGGACCAGTAATCAAGGAGCCCGGATCCTCAACAGTGACACTGGAGAGGGACATGCACTTGGAATACAAATGGATACACTCGCTATTTTCAGATGCAGACCTCTCTGCATCAAGCATAGTTTCCCTTAAGAGCACACAGGGAACACACTTAGCTGTGGGTCTGGATTTCTCTACATTTGTCTCCCTCCAGGTCCCCAGTAAGACTCCTCACTGGTACAGCTGTCAGGTTAGGTCCTAAGCCGAATGTCCAAGCCAAATCCTCCAGCAACTTCTCTGTAAACTCAGTGCTTCATGTCCCCGCCTCAAGCAGCTGACACCCACACACTGAGAGAGTTGATTTTACACACACACACACACACACACACACACACACACACACACACACACCTAGGAAAAGACTGGCATAGATTTACCTGCTGTGCCCCCTTCTGCCCAGAGTATAAGGTAGTTACTACTGCCACCAGACACTCCACAATCAGATACTCTAAGGCCCTTAACAAAGGGTGTCCAATTGTAACGTGTAATATTAATACTATTACAAATGGTAATAGTTGACCAAGACAGCCATGCCTTCAGCAGTAGCTCACACAGTGTCACCAAATAAATATAAGCACTCTCAAAGGTTAAATACTTTCTACAAGGACCAACCACAATAAAAGTTTTAAATATATTTAATAATACATAATAAAAAGCATGAAAATTCAACTATATATTCACAGTAAACCACATAGTTCAGATCACAGGAAATGCTGAAAAGAACATTGATGGACAGACTCAGACAAATAAAAAAACAATATTTAAACTAAGCTTCACTACATTATTGACTGAATCTAGGAAAATTACTACTCCATAATAACTTACTTGATAGAAAATGGCACAATGAAATAAGTGAGCAGTCTTTCTAGCCAGGTTCCCCAAAACAGAATACTCCCTCCTCAGAGATTACTTCCTGTACAATATAATATCCAAGATGGCTTGCAGAATGACCTCATATGGTCACCTGACTCTAGGTTCTCACACTATTCCCCTTTGAAGCTGAGACAGGAATTTAGCATAGACGGCTACAATATACATCTAAATGTTTGTGGCAGTGCCTGGGGCATCCCTTCTTTTTACTGAGCTAATGAACAAAGGCTTCTTCCAGACCCACTATCTCCAGTCCTATTCAGCACCGTGGGGTCCTATTTTAATGGTTTAACAGCTCATTTACATTTTCCTTATTTTCCTTAAAGTAAGCTAGCTGGTTAAACTTTGCTGTCCCAGTGTCCTCTATTAAAACATATGCATTTAATTCAGTTACAATAATACATGTACATTTCATTTCATTCCAGCAGGCTGCACTGTTGATACATTTTAACACAAGCAAACCTCACAAATACACTTTCAGCACAAACATTGGTACAAATCAGTTTGATATACAAATGACATATAATTATTTACAAAATTCCAGCTAGCTGTGTTGGCACAACTCATACATCCACTGCCCTACTTCTTGCATTGCTGGCAGTATCTCCTATCGTCACACTACTATATGGAATATTTCACAACAAAGAATTAAGTGAAACTTTACATTAAAAAAAAACAATGATTGTATAACTACACAAAGGCACAGAATACGAACTACCGTACTGGTAACTATTAAGATTATACTGCGGAAAAATTTGTGATAAGCTGTATACCATGTTTATGGAATACAATTCCATACTCTGTTTGGCAGTCAAATTCCATATCATCTTTCAAGAAGAATCTAGATAAATGGCTGGAAGATATGCCCTTTTCAACAGATCTTGTGGAGTCTGAGTTCCTTGTTGGCCTGCAGGCTAGAACTCAGGAATCACCTTTATGAATAAGACTGGTAAAATAGATGAGCACAGTAATTGGGACATCAAGGAAAATGTATGTGATATAACCAAAATAAACAAAATATACTACTGTGCAGCTAATTAATAACCGATAAGTGTTACAACAAAAACACAGAATAACCAAGGAAAGGAAGGATACAAACAAAATACCACCATGGAAACAATGACTAGAGAAAACTGTAAAACAACTAAGACAAGAAATATCACTTTTGAAGAATAAAGAAAAGGGAACAGATCATCAAACATTCTTAGAAAGACAGATGTGGTAAAAGCAACACTCAATATCAAAACAGATCAGGCTTATCATGTCCTGTCTCCAATAATAAACTACATATATCAACACAAACAAAAACTAAAAGGTATACAGACAAATATAAAGAAAAAAAATACAGAAAATGACCTCAAAATGTTTTTATAGTGAACTGAGGAACAAAGCTAAAGTAATAATAACACCACATAAAGATGAAATCAGTATATTTTGGAGAAGTATTTATGAAGACCATTTTGAACATAATAAAGATGCCTCATGGATAGAAGACTTAAAAGAAATAAGAAGAAGCTCTGATACAGAGGATATAAAATGGTGGTGAAATAATCACATCAATTGAGACAAAATTGAAAAAAGCTCCTAAATGGAAAGCCCTGGGTCTAGATGTAGTTACATAGCTTCTGGCTAAAGTTATTAGCATCTTTACACAAACATTTAACTCTGACTAAAAATTATTTAAGTGCACATCTGGAACAGACACCACCCTAGTTAACAACAAGAAAAAATACACTCCTCCTTAATAGAGAACCTGAATGCCATCGTAAGAATTACAGATTTCTAATGTGCCTTGTGACAATATATACAGAGTCTATAGTCACAAGGAAAAGAAATCAATCCTGATTAAAAAAAAAAAGAGGTAACAAAAGAAAGTCATATAGAAGAAAGGAGCAAAGACACAACAAAGAGCTGTAAAACAAAGTGGATTCTAAGTATGGCATGGATAAATTACAACATCCCACATTCATGGATTATGGAATAACACACACACACACACACACACGCACGCACGCACGCACGCACGCACGCACACACACACACACACACACACACACACACACACACACACACACACTATAATTTCCTAATATGATATAATTTCCGAGTAGAAGGTTGTGTTATCTTCTTTAATACTTGTTAAATGTCCCAAAGGGGGATGTTCCAGGGTGATTCTTTGTCATCACTGCTATTTTGCCTCGCTCTTAACCCAATAAGTGGTTTAAAACAATTTTGCCCAAAGATACCTCATGTATTTCTTCTGGATGATTTAAAATTGTATAGCTCAACAGACAAGCACCTGAAAGCACAACTACAAATGGTTACAATTTTCTCAGATTATATAAGAATGACATTTGGTCTCAATAAGTGTGGAAAAACAACATGTACTGCATGAAAACTGATGCATCAAATATCAACTCTAAACAAGAATGTGATAAAAAGGAACTTATGTAGGAGGGTGAGTATAAATATTTTGGAATAGGTGAAGGTTCAACAATAAAGCATGATCAGACAAACAGAAAGGTTGCTAAGGAATACTTTACAAGACTAAAGCTAATACTGGAAACTGCTTTGACATCTAGGAATAAAGCTTCAGCTGTAAATCAGCTTACTCTTCCTGTTATAACTGAAAATTTGGTGTGATTGAGTGGCTCCAAACATCAGTGGTCAGTCAGACAAGAAAGCAAGACAATGTTTTATGCTTATCAAATGCATGGCAAAGTTATATATCCCTCATTTTGAAGGCATGAACCTCCTTGAAACTGGCTATATGTAATAAGTCTGCAATTGTTGGACTACTTACATATTTTGACATCAGATTCAAACATAGTGAAAGTTCTAAACCATGATGAAAACAAGTCTAAGCTGACAACTTTAATCAGACTAGCAGATACATTTTGGAAAGGAGCAGGAATGGAAATCAAACCAGAAGCAGACAAAATCAGGCAGCAACAGAAACAATAAAAAAAGAATGTAAAGAACAGGACTAGCAGAAACATAAAGAATACTGGAAAGCCCACAATTATAGTGGCAAATATAGACAATTCCTGGAACAACCACATACTGGTCAAGATTTGAAGCATGAATGGTTAAAGATGAAAGACTAACAATGGTAGCCCAAGACAGTGGGCTACATACATGTTGGTTTACAAAGTCTATAGAAAAATGGGAGATGCAGACATATGCAGGTTCTGTAGTACAGAACTAGAAAGAGTTGCACATCTTACTGCTAGGTGCAACATACTCATGGCTGATGGTCTGTACACTTAAAGGCAAAACAATGGGGCAAGACTACTGCATTAGGGATTGTGTAAACACCATACCATGCAGGTAGCTGACAAACATTGAAATTATGAACCACACAAAAAAAATCAAAAATGAAGTTCTGATCATATAAGAGCAACCAATACCAAGAATTAAGAAAGTAGAGACTTCCAAGAAGGCTGCACATTGAGTAATCATTTAATTTCAGCCCTTCCAGTGTGAAAAAAGAAACTTAGAAGAGAGAGCCAGTAAACTTGCATTTTTCAGTAAATTTCAGTAAATGGCTAGTAAGTGCAGTGTTTGGATGCTAGCAGAAAAGAAATTCAGAGAACCTGAAAGAAAAACAATATCACAAAAGGTGCGAGAAAAAAAACACTGACTGAGAATTCTTCATCTGTTCAACAAAAAGTGGTGCAAGCTCCAGCTTTGGTGCAAGACAAGACTTCCAGTAACCTAGAGGAAAAATAAGTCAAATCTACTCACAGCTAATTAAAATAAATGAAACACTGAAAGAGTATATCAACTCAAATAATAAAAGGCTGGAAAATTTTGAGGAGGCTTTAAAAAGATATTCAGATGAGGTGATAAAACTGCAAAACTCAGAAGTCAAAATGAAGAAAAGACTAGCTGAACATGAGACTGCTCAAGAAGAGATGTTTCAAAAAATAATAGAATGAGAGGACAGAGCATGTAGGGAAAACCTAAGATTTTCTGCTGTACCAGAAAAGCTGGAAGGAACAGACTGTATTAATTTTATGAAAGCAAAATAAGCAGCTGGACTGGTATTCTGTAGCAGGAGCTGTTAATTGAAAGGGCACATTGTGTGTATTCTTCAAAGCTGGCTATGAGAAAGCAGCCTAGACCATTAATAGTAAAGATGCAATCCTACCAGCAGAAGTTGATTCTGACAAAACTGTGGCAGAAGGACAAAGTACTTAACGTAGAAGAAGTAAGGTGGTTCTGGAAAATAATTACTCACTGTACACCAGGCAGAAGAGGAGTAAATTAATTCCACTAATCATGGAATGTCAAGAAGCAGGCATGAGATTCAAGCTTCTGTACCCAGCTATGTTTAGAATATTCTTTCCTGGAGGGACAAAATAATTTTTTGATGCAAAGCATGCTAAGGAGGAAATACAAAAGTTTGTCTAACAAAAAGTGAGCTATCAAACAGAAGGAGTTTCTTCATCAGGGAATCAGCCTTCATCAGGGAATATTACTTATAGGTGGGGACTGGAATTTGATTTGCAATAGTGAGGATGTATCTGGTGGGCTCAGAAGGGAAAATATAACCAAAGAGGGTAGATTTTTGAAGATATTTATGAAAATATTTGGCATGGAAGATGTGAATTAAGCAGTTATTCCACAAGATACAAGAACTTGCCCAGACTAGACAGAACATATATTTCACAGGAACATGTGCTTTAATTGAAAGTTTTGATAAGCATCCAATAACCATTTCAGATCATGTGCCAAAAATAACTTAAATAAAAATGCAGGGTAATGAAATAAAAATGAGACACTGGCACTTTCCCCACCTATCTGTTGAAAAGAGAGGAATTTAAGGAATACATAGTGGAAATTATTTGGGGGTTATTAAAGAAGAAAAAAATAAAGTGGTGTTTAAAAATAGGGTGGAAATAAAAGAGAGATATGGTTAAGAAGTAAGAAGAATTATTTAAAGGGACCAAGAAAGGTTAAAGTATTGCAGAATAGGGTGAATCTCACAGAAGAAGAAGAGGTGCAATTGTAGAATGCTAAACAGAAAATAAGGGATTATCTTGATAATATGCATGAATTTAGAAAGATTGCTGTTAAGTAACTTGATAATAACTCCAGAGCACAAAAAATTTTAGCACAGTAACTCCAGTAACAAAAAGTAGAAAGGGTTGTCAGCAAGCTTAAGGACACTATAACAGGGAAGATAACATGAAATCAAGTAGAGGTAATAGATATATTTCAAATATTTTATGAAAGTCTGTATAAAGCATAGAAATATGGAAATCAAGATATGGTAACAATGGAAATGTTTATGGAAGAATTAAATAAGTCAGAGGTAGATGAGATTCAATTACTAACATTCAGAATAGGTGGAGATGAGATAAAATTGGTGATGTATAACCATTCCACAGGAAAGTCCCAAGGAATAGATGGTATTCCTGAGGAAGCTGGGAAGCTACGAAGGAAAAACTGATAAAGCTTTGGAAGGTTATGTTTAACAGTGTTTTAAGAGGAGGAGAAGCACCAACATCCTGGAAGAAAGCTGTGGTGGCTGTAATATCTAAAGAGAATAAAGACCCATCAGAACCAGCTTCATATAGTCCCATTGCAATCCTGAACTATGATTATAAAGTGTTTATATCTATAATGGCTAAAAGAATGTCAAAGGTGATGCCAAATTTAATAGATATGGATCAATGTGGTTTTGTGGAGGGGAGGCAAGCATTTAACAACATTAACACACCACTGATGATCAACAGGGCAGCAGATTACAAGAACATACCACTGTTATTGGTAGGTCTTGATGCAGAGAAAGCATTTGACACAGTAAGCTGGGAGTGTACACAGAGGGCAATTGAAGCATGTGCATTCTCTGATAAAATTATAAGGTTGATTAGGAGGATATATGAGGGATTGGAGGTGAAAATTAAAGTGGGTGGGTTCCTCCCTGATAACTTCTGTTTGAGTAGAGGAAACAGGCAGGGGTGTACTATTTCCCTGTTGTTATCTGCATATATTTAGAACCATTGTCAAAGAAAATAAGGGAGTCAGAAATTCAAGGATATAATTGGTATGGTAGTCAAGAAAAGCTGGCTCTATTTCCAGATGATATTATGGTATACCTGATAAAACATAAAAGGGACATTTCAGTGCTGTGGAACATTTTGAGATAGTTTCATATCTTTTTCGGATACAAAATTAATGAAGCTAAAACAAAGGCAATAGCTGTAAATTATGTACCCACACATGAATTGGTTCAGCAATATCCATATTTATGGGGACATGATAAAAAGAAGTACTTAGTATGGATTAAAAAGGATTCTGGTGTGGCAGTCAAGGATATATGGGAGGAGACTAAACAAAAGATAATACAAAAACTGAAAAATTAGAAGTTTTTTATGGATATGGATGGCAAGATACAAGCAATTAAAATGTTTTTAGTCCCTTTAGTTTTATACACAGGTCAGGCATATTGTTATCAGTCAGATGAGAAGTTGTGGATAGCAATTAATAAAGAGCTAAAAGATCAAATGGGATAAGAGATTCTTCCAAGAGAGCAAGGCAGTTTAGGATTACCTGATTTGCAGGGGTATTTCAGAGCTATCCAGTTAAGGCTCTTATACATATCACAAGCAACTACCTGTAATTCCCTCTGGAAAGGGATGGTGACGAAAAGGGGGAAGCTAAGGAAACAAGGAGAGACTGGGATTATGGATGCAGAACCTTAAGCAGAATAATAATAACAATGCAGAATATTATATTCATAAAGTAGCAGAAAGTATTCTAACAGCTAATCTAACATGGGAATGGAGAAAGGGGATTCTACTGAAAGGGTTGGCTGCAATTAGAGATACAGACAATAGGCAAGAAGGGGCTGGAATTTATTTGGAGAAAACTGGCAGAAGAACCAAAGTATTGGGAACAAATATTTAGAGAAGGAAAGGTAATAGAATGGGAAGATGCAAAGAATTTATTTAGACTGCAGGCTAGAGATTGCCTTCCCTATCAAGGATTGATATCAGAGTATAAGCAAAGAGAAAGAAATAAGGGGATCCTAAGCAAAAGACCTCCACTGGCAGAGTTTTTAGTAGAATCTAGTACAGAAGTTGCTGTTAAAAAGGAATAATTAGTAGAACATATAAACTATTGAATAATAACTACAAGAATCAATCAGAGGAGGTTAGAAAGGACTGGGAAGAGAGACTGGATGAACAATTCACAAAGAAACAAGAGTGGGAGGATATATGTACATCTCCCAAATATGCAACAAAGTCTATAAGATTTAGGATCTTTACTTGGAAATGTTTACATAGGTATTTTAATACCCCACGTAGACTCCTAAGAATTTTTCCTCAGGTAGATAGCAAATGATGCAGGTGTGATGGGTAAGAAAGAGATAATTGGGAACATATTTCTGGGACTGTAATGAGTTGGCAGACTTTAACATTTCCTGCAGACTACTCTATCAGACATTCTGGTTGAGTAAATTGGTATGACTAAGGAAATGATTTTATATGCTATGCTACAGAATTGGAATTGCTTAGTCATAGTTAGGACTTGCTGAGTCTAATTATGGTGGCTGCCAAAAAAGCAATTACTAGGAAATGGAAATGAAAGTCTAAACCAACTGTACTAGAAGTAGTGAATATAGAAACAGAGATAAAACAATTGGAAATGAGATTTTTAGAAAAGGGTAAGAGCTAATTACATAGGAAAAAATGGAAATTGTGGGAACACTGCATGCAGATGAGGAATGAGGTTTAAAAGAACCAGGGTTTGAATGAGCTATATAATGTTTGACTGAAAGTAACTGGATAGACTATAAGTGATGTATGTTTGGAACTACACTTATGTCAATATGGTTTCCTTTCAATGTATGATTGCCTATGTTAAGTGATATTTAACAAAGATGTTTCTTGTTTAATAAAAACAATAGTTAAAAAAGTAGAAGCAAGAAAATCAGATACAGTAGTCAAAGAAAAGAGGATAGGAGTATCATTAATCACTGAAACAGGTACACCCAAAGATTTTAGTGTCCTACATATGACAGACACAAAGTATTAAATAAAGTCACATACTCACCATAATGTTCCATCTATGTTGTCCATTTTCATTATTCCTCAACAGTTGGGTTTGGTTGTGGAATACTTGAACTCTCGAGTTTCTCCCTTTACCAATAATGCCCCACCAACCTGACATGCCATGGAGAGTTAGAAAGGAATGGAAGATGGAGCTCAAATAAGCAACAGAGGTTCCTACAAAATCTCTCTAGAAGTAGATGAAGGAGGGGTTAGGTGGGTGGGAGTTGAAGAAGAATGAAAATGGACAATGCAGATGGAACATTATGGAGAGTATGTAAGATTTTAATCTGTTGTCTTTTTTCATTCATTCCTCAACCTACATAAATCCTGGGAGGACCATAAGGAAGAATATTCTGGAGCACTGCCATGCAAAAGGCTACTCTTCCCCTAGAGACCAGATCCAGTTCATAATCAGCAATAAAGGTATGAGGATTAGCCTAAGCTGCTCCTGTACAAATATCATCTAAGGAAGTTCTAGATAAAAAGGCTGATGAACTTGCCATAGACCTAGTAGAGTGAGTTCTTGGAGGTTTTGGTAAAGGGAAGCTCGCTTTCTCATAAACAAAGGTAATGCAATAAATTAATCATTTGGCAAAGGTCACTTTAGATACCAGTTTGCCTATTTTTGAATCAGAAAAGGAAACAAACAATTTTTCAGATTTTCTTAAATTTCTGTTTCTTTGAATATAGAAACATAACTGTCTGTGGACATCCAAAAGATGTAACATACATTCTCCTTTGTTTGAAAAGTTAGGAAAGAAGACTGGCAGATTGATGCCATGATTAATAATAGATTTCAACATATTTGGCAAAAAGGAGGGAATGGTCTGTAAGGAGACCCTAGCCTTGTGAAAAAATTAAATAAGGAGGTTCAGAAGACAATGCTTAAAGTTCAGGCACTCTTCTAACAGAAGTGATGCCAATTAAGAAAGTGTTTTTTCAGGTCAAAAACTTCAGATCAGACTTAGCTGAGGGTTTGAGGGGGGGTTGAGTTAAGGCATGAAGAACAATATTTAAATGCCAAGAAGGAGTAGGATCCTTTAAAGGAGGTCTAAGCAAGTATGTTCCTCTGAGAAAAGCTGTACAAAGCTTTGAGGAAATGAAGGTAGAATTATTTACTCTGATATGAAAGTTGGAAATGCTTACTAATTGTACCCTAATGGCAGAGGAGCTAGCACCCTCATTGAAAATTGTGGCTAAAATGTCAGGGACTTTTGAAACTGGCGCTGAAAAGGGAGCTAAATTCTTGCCATGGAAAAAAAACTTTTCCATTTACTTTTGGAAATGTTTCTATCGAAAGCTTTATGGGACGATAACAAAATGTGATGGATGGGGGAGGACAGACTGGGTCGTATAACAATGAACGGAACTGGAGAAATCATGCAGTCAACTTGAGGCCTGATATGGCTGGATAAATTATACCTATTGGGTGATGTCTGGATAAATTATACCTATTGGGTGAGGCAAAAGGTCTAGAGGTGGATTCAGAATCCAGGGCAGATGTAGACGATGAGGCCAAAGGAAGGGAAACCAGATCTGATGAGGCCAATATGGGTCAAAGAGGATAACTATGCTCTTCAATTGAGATGCTTTCTGGAAAGATTTGGGGGATAAGCGTAAAGGAGACTGGAGGGCCAAGCATGAAGTAAAGAATCCCTTGGTGACTCCCCCAGTGGGGAGATTAGGGAAAACAACCTGCTGCACTTGTTGAGGGGAGATGTGAAAAGGTCACAGCATGGTTGGCTCCACTGATGGAAAATCATCTCCGCCAAGTTGATATTGAGAGACCACTCATGAGGCATCAAAATGGACTTGCTTAACTTTTCTGCAATCATGTTGGTCTTCCCTGGGATGTGTGTTGGTATCAGAAAGTGATTGGAAGATATCGTCCATTGCCATACTCTCATAGCTTCTCAACAAAGAAGGTAAGATCTGGTTCCCTCTTGTTTGTTAATCTACCACACCATCAAAATGTTGTCTGTCTGAATCTCAACAGTCCTGGCTGGGAGAGTGTCTTAGAAGGCATGCAATGCTGGGAGGAAAGCTCTCATCTCCAGGACATTGATATGCATTTTGGCCTCTTCAGGGGGACTATGCCCCTTGGACTGTCTTTCCCAAGAGGTGCCCTTCCACCCAAACTGAGAGATGTCCATGGTCACTGTGGTCTTGGGTTGAGGGAGAACAAAGGGATGGCGTTTGTGTGTTTGATTGGTGTGGATCTACCAGAGTAGGTAATTCTTGCAAGCTTGAGCTATTTTGACTGGCTTGGATAATGGGTGTTAAAGAATAGACCATTGAGTTGCAAGTGTCCACTGAAGGATTCTGTTATCAAACCTGGCCAGTGGTACAAGACTGATTGTCACTGCCATGGATCCCAAGGCTTGTAGTATCAGACATGCTGGGATGGAAGAGTTCTGAATGATCTTTTTGACATGGAATTGAATAGTTTGTATCTGACAAAGAGGAACAGAAGCTACTTGGGTAACTGTATTGAAATGAGCACCAATGAATTCCAAAGTCTGAGCAGGAGTGAGTTGAGATTTGTTGTAATTGACAGATATTCCCAGATTGAAGCACAGCTGGAGTAGATAGTCCCTTGCTTGAATTAGTTGAAGCCTGGTAGGAGCAGTCAAGAGCCAGTGGTCCAGTTATGGAAACACTTGGAATCCCAGCAGTCTCAGGTGAGCTGCTACAACTGCCATATACTATGTGAACACCCTAGGGGCTGTGCTGAGACCAAAGGTCAGCTCTCTGAATGGGTAATGATTGGATCCCAGCTGGAAGTGTAGATATCTTCTGGAGCACCTGGTCATTTTGATATGATAGTACGCATCTTGAAGATCTATTGAGCACATCCAGTTGTAATTGTGCAGAAATGGCAGAATGGACTGAACTGTGACCATTCAAAACTTTGTGTACTGAACTGATTGATTCAGTTTGCTGAGATCCAAAATTGGTCTCAATAACCCTGTCTTTTTTGAGACTAAAAAGAATCTTGAATAAGTTTTGGACTCTCTACAGTTTGGGGGGACCTCTTGGATGACTCTTTTTTTCAAGTGACTTTTTTATCTCTAAAGAAGCTGCTTCCATCTGAGTGGATGGGACATTGGCATTGGCTCTCTACTACAGGGATAGATGACCCCTGACTGCCTCCAGAGAAGGACAGTCAGGCCTCCTTTCAGCAGCACTGATAGATTTATCTGAGAAGGAATCTCTAGACCCCCTGATTATGTGGACTACCTCTGCCTCGGAGGAACTCTCTCCATATGTAAATTGAAAGGGACCCTAGTATTTCTTGAACCACATCTTTCTACCACCTTGTGGACTTCTAGAAAGACTGTTGAGGAGTAGAAAAATGTACACCCAAAGCAGACAGGGTTTTCCCTTCCTGTTTAAACCTACAGAGTGTGTCTTTCACTTTGAGGCCAAACAACAAAGTTTCACCAAAGGGTGTTTTGATGAAAGAAGATTTGAAGGGTTCCCCAAAATTACACAAGTGTGTCTAGGTATGTCTCCTAATGGAAATGCCTGAACCTGCCATCTTTGAGGTACCCTCAGCAGCATGAGAGATCAGCCTTATGATGAATTGGAAATAGACTGAAGGTGGCCAACTGCAAGGAAATGATACTCCCTTCTTTGGAAGATATGGACCCGGAGAGAGATTTGATAAGCTCCTTAATCAGATCTCTCTGAAGTCTGGTAAAATGTGCCAAATAATTCAATAACCTAGGAGTGAAGGTTGCCGAAGCATAGACATACTTCCCAAACATGTCCAATGCTCTGCTAGGGGATGGACAGAGGAACTTCCTTTCACTAATTTCTTTCTCATGGCTGCCTGCAACAACCATGACATCAACAGGTACTCCTTTACTTCAGTGTGGGTGGTTTTTGGGTGGTGCAATTATCTTGTCTGGTCTCTTGGCTATAGGCTCAATGGTGTCTGTTTTTTTTCCCATGCCCACTGAGAGACTAAATCTATATGCTCATTGGCAGGTGGAGTCACCCAGAAGGTAGATGGGCCAGACCTGAAAGCATCGAAAAATACTGATTCCTCTTCGGAAGGATTATTAAGGGACCAACCACCTTTTTGTTTAAGTAGCTCCAGGATGTCTCCAAAGAAAACATCAGGTGGTGATCTGGGGGACCCTTCCCCCTCATCAAAATCAGTGTCTTCAGTGGGGTTTAATTAGATAAACAAAGGTTTATCTTACCGAACGCTAACATGAGCAAAAATCCCAGAACCCGAAACCGGAATTGTGAGATCTCAGTATAGTGAAGATGGGAATATTTGCCCTTTCCTCATTGTAGTGCAATCTCAGAGTTGGAATATATATTTAGCGGCAGGTGGGGTGCGCAGCCCCCTACAATTGCAGTTTCGAGTTCCGGGATTTTTGATAATGTCAGTGTTCGGTAAGATAAACTTTCGTTTATCTAATATAGACCCCTTCAGTGACAGACTACTGTGGGGAGTCTAACTGCCTCCTTTTGCATGTTCTCTTCCGAGGAATCTCCTTAATGGGATGCTCCAGGGATATATTGGCAGAGATAATGATACCCTGTTGGGTAGTCTGGAGACTGGTTTGGGCTGACTGTCCTGGTGGAATGGGCGAATAAGGCTCTGGATGCCAAATTGAATGAGACAGAGAAGTCTGAACTCAAGGCACAGAGAATATTTTCTCCACTACCTTAAAGACAGAATACCTGGGGAGAAGCAAAAACTGACAGATCTGGCAAAGAAGGGGCATGGATTGTCAGCTCCTGCTGTCCCACAGGGAAACCATCAGAGGAAGGAGTTAAAGTCAAGCAATGTAATGGCGATGCTCCAAGGGGAAGAGATGGGTCTGACAATTTAGGAGTCGACTGCAACACCCCAGAGCTAGTGGTGATGCTCTGGCTCTGACAGTCATCTAGCTTCAAGGTACTCAGTACAGGACAACTCACAGAAGCCATCAGAGCTGAATACACCACAATCTTCGGATCTGAGGATGATTACCCCAAGGCTTTTGGATCTGATGGCTCCGAAACCAAAGGAGATATAATAGGAGGTGTGGTTCTATGCAGGCTGTCTGGACCCGATGGGGTTGGAACTGAGAGGACTCCCATTTGAATTTGCATCCTGAGGAATTTACTTATCATCCTGTCAACATCTGCTTTGGATAGGCTCCTGGAGGACCAAAGAGAGGAATCAGTAGAAGAAGGCCTTGAATGCCATCTAGGAGACTGTCTGAGGAATGATTAAAGAAATCTGGATGTGATAGGCTCTGAGACCAAAGTTGGAGAATGGATCCCGGGGGATGTTTTTGATCTTAGCTTCAGATCCGAAACAGATGGATCCAATTTTCTTGAAAGTTTAGCTGGTAGCTCTAAAGAAAGAACTGAAGTCAACACTGAAGTTGAAGGGAGATCTGGGGATGTCTTGCGAGAATCCCTGGCAACAGAATCGCTCTTCTTATCTTGTTTCTTGGTTGTCTGAACCTCAGCAACCATACAGGAATGTTTAGAAGGAGTCAGACCCCTAAGTATCAATTTGTTCTTCATATCTATTAATGCTTTGGAGTTAAAACCTTACATATTTCACAATCAAAGTCGAGGTGTTTTGAGCCTAGACAATATACACACTCAGTGTGGGTGTCCAAATTGGGCATTTTATGCTGACATATAACACATTTCTTGAAGTTGGACAGTTTGTCTGACATATTGAAAAATAAAAAGGATTTTTTTAAATAAGAAAATTAAGAAAAGTAAAGAGGAATAAATTACTAATGATGGTAATGAGAAGTACTATCAAAGTACAAACGGTAAAGATAAAGAACTACAAGCAATAGTATTAAAAAGGTACTCAAACAGTATGAGAAAAGTGGACTAATATATTAAAGTGTTAAAGTGAGGAAATAGAAATAATAAAAAAGGGTAGTTAAAGAAAGTTAAACTTACTGACAAGTGAAATTTAGCGAAAGTTCTACCCAAAGCTTGAGAGCTCACAATGTACGTCTGATCACAGTGGCGGCAAATGAGATATGTGGTATGTTAGGCTGGTAGGGCATTATAGGTAAAGAGAGGAGCTCAAGAGTTCAAGTATTCTATGATCTGGAAGAAGCGGCTGAGTTGGATCTGAAATTTGTATCTGAACCCAACTGTTGAGGAATGAATGAAATGACCACATCAGATCAAAAGCTATATACTCACCATAACAATATATCTGTGCTGTCCAGTTTCATTCTTTCTCAACTGACGGGTCTCAGATCTGACCTCAGATCTGATTCAGCTGCTTTTACCAGATTCATGGATTTAACTCTCAAATTCCTCCCTTTACCCATAATGCTCTATCATCCTAGCATAACCTGGATCGAGTTTGCTGTCCCAAATAACATATGCATGAAGCCAAATTGATATAAAAAAGAGGACAGAGGCATAGAAAAAGAGGCTAGAGTGCAAATAGGGAACAATAAGGTTCCCAAAGGAGCATCCTGTAGGTCTCACCAGAAAGAAAGGGAAGGGGGATGGAGGGTGGGAAGTTCAGGAAGAATGAAAGTGGACAACACAGATGTATTGTTATGGTGAGTATATAACTTTTGTATCTGATGTTGTCATTTTCATTAACTCCTCAACTGACAGGACAGGGTCCCCAGCTAGATAAACCTTGGGTGGTCGTCATGGAAGGATATTCAGAGTACAGTGAAGCTAAATGCTGCCCCATTCCTGGAAAGCAAATCTAACTTGTAATGAGCAATAAATGTATGAGCATTGGACCAAGTGGCAGCAGCATAAATGTCATCTATAGATGTTCTTGACAAAAAAGCAGTTAAAATGGCTACAGACCTTGTGGAATGTGCTTTAGGGGGGTTTAGGCAAAGATAACTCCCTTTATTTGTAAATAAAGGGTATACAATCCATCAACCATTTAGTTAAATTCACTTTAGACACTGCTTTTCCCAATTTGTTCTTGGAAAAAGATGCAAATAACTGATCAGTCTTACTGAAAACTTTGGTCTGTGAAGATAACATCTAAGGTGTCAATGCAGATCCAAAAGATGTAGCATGCATCCATCCTTGTTTGAAAATTTTGGGAAGAATACAGGTAGATTGCTAACCTGATTAATGTTGGATTCAGAAGCCACCTAAGGTGAAAAAAATGGGTTTGTCTGTATGGAAACCCTATCTTTATGAAAAATCAAACAGGAAGATCTGGAAGAAAGGATCTGGAGTTTGAATACTCACATAGTGGAAGTGACAGTGACCAGAAAAATTGTTTTGCAGGACAGGACTTTAAGGTCTATCTTTGCCAATGGTTCAAATGGAGGTTGAGTCAGAGCTTGTAGCATGATAGTCAAATCCCATGGAGGAGAAGGACCCTTGACTGGTGGCCTGAGTAGAAAGGTGCCTTTAAGAAAAGCTTTGCATGACTCTGAAGAAGCCAAAGGGGAATGATCTTCACTTGAATGAAAATTAGAAATAGCTGGCAACTGAAACTTGATAGTTGAATAACTTGTCCTGTTGTCAAAAATGGAGGCCAGAAATTCAAGAACTGCTGAGAGTGGAGCAGAGAAGGGATCCAGGACTCTCTGAAGGGCCCATATAGAAAATCCTTTCCATTTACTTTTGTACATTTTCCTAGTAGAGACCTTTTGAGAAGTTAAGAGAATATGGCAGATGGGAGAAGAAAGCCTGGACTGTCTATCCATCACTGGAAGTGGAGAAATCATGGGGTCAACTTAAGGTCATTGATATCCAGATGTTTCATTCCTGATGGGTGAGAGAGGATGTCTGGACTTGGGTCCAGTATCCACGGCATATACAGGAGATAAGACCACAGGAAGGGAAACCAAACTTGACGAGGTCAAAAAGGTGCAATGATGATAACCATGCTCTTCAAACAGAGTGCTTTCTGTAGAAATTTGGGGATTAGAGGTAATGGGGGATAAGCATAAAAGAGACTGGATGGGTAATCATGGATTAGGCATATCTCAATGCCTTCCTCGGTGGAGGGATCAGAGCAAAGAACCTGCTGCACTTGTAGTTGTAGGGAGAAATGAAAAAATCGCAGCATGGCTGGTCCCATCAACAGGAAATCCTCTGGGCAACTTTAACATTGACAGACCAAGCATGAGGCATAAGAATGGACCTGTTTAGTTTGTCTACAAGCATGTTGGCTCATTGCCTTTCAACATACAGGAGAAGATCTGGCTCCCCTGTTTGTTGATGTGCTAGACCAAAGACATAGTGTCTGTTTGAATTGCAATCAAACCAGACAGGAAAGCACCTTGAAAGGCCTGCAACACTAGGAAGACTGCTCTCAGTTTTATGACATTGATGTGTGAATTGGCCTCTTCTGAAGAACACATACCCTGGAATATCCTTCCCAAGAAAGTCACCATGGCTAACAGTAGAGGGAGAACCAATGAATGTCACTGAAAAACTTTGTCTGAATGGCTCCACCAAAGAAGGTGTTTCTTGCAAACTTGTGTGATCTTGACTGGAATGTACAAGGGCTGTACTAAAGGAGACCACTGCAGAATCCACACATAAAATCTGGCTAATGGATCCAGAGTTATTGCTGCTGCCATGGATCCTAAAACTTGCAAGACTAGTCATGTTGGAGGAGAAGAATGCAATATCACTTCTTGACCAGGGACTTAAGGGTTTATACTCTTGCTGGAGGAACTGACGCTATCTAATTGACCATGTCTAGATGAGCACTTATGAACTCCAGATTCTGTGTAGCAGTGAGCTGTGATGCCCAGATGGTGGCATAACTGGAGCAATTAGCCCCCTTTTTTGTATAAGCAGATGCCTGGTTGGAGGAGTCAGGAGACAGTCATCTACATAGAGAAATACATGGAATCCCAGCAGTCTCAGGTGAGCTACTATCACTGCCATGCATTTGTTGAACACCCTGAAGGCTATGGTGAGGCCAAAGGGCAGTGCTCTGAACTGGTAATGGCTGTCTCCCAGCCAGAAGCGCAGATATCTTCTGGAGCACCTATTCATTTTAATGTGATAGTACTCATCCTTAAGATCTGTCAAGCATATTCAATCATCTTTCTCAGCAGGGGCAAAATGGACTTAACCATGACTATCCAGAACTTTGAATATTTCGCATACTGGTTTAGTTTGCTGATATCCAGGATGGGTCTCAAGTCCCCTATCTTTTTTGGCACTAAAAATAATTCTGAGTAGGTTTTGGATCCTAACTGGTCTGGCAGGAGTTTTTGCATGACTTTCTTTTCTATTTCCATGGCTGCTGCCTTCTTTTGATTGGGTCAAACATCGGAAATCTTTTTAATTTTTATGGACGGGGTTGGGAAAATGGTATAAAGTAACCTCTGGATATAATCCTCTACATAGGTTCATAGGTTCATAGGTAGGTACTAGGCTATTGGCATTAGGGCCTATGTAAGCCTAGCCAAAAAATGTACCCTGGCTTTCGCCACCCAAGAAAATTATTTTCCTGTAGCCCTGTCAAGCAGAGCCACAGAAGGGATCCCTGGGATGAATTTCCCATTTCCCATCCAATCATCAAGATTTTTCTTGAAGAGTGCTAATGAGGAGCTCTGTTTGACATAGATAAGTAGTCTGTTCCAGAGTATGGGAAGTCTCTGGGACAGGAATCTATCCCTCCAGCATGTTCTGTTTATTGTGGTGATAAGGTTTAGGTCCCTAGAGCGTGTAGCTCGAAGGGATTGGGATTTCTTTAAGTGGAGCATGTCCAACAGCTCTGGGTTTGACATAGCTTTGTATGTTAGGCAGAAACTGCCCCTGAGTAGGCGATATGCGATGGAGTAAAGCTGTAGTTTTTTGAGACGGTCTGCATAGGGCATCTGTCTGATGCCAGTAATCCTTTTTGTGAGGTATTTCTGTGGTGTTTCCAGTTGTTGTAGATGTCTTGTGAGGTACATACCAAAAGGAGCGCTGTACTCTATAATGGGTCTAATGAGTGATGAGTAGAGGGGAACCATGACCTCTTTTTTTCTGGATGAGAATCCTTTTGTGATGAGATGAGCCACGTAGAAGGATTTCCTGACCACTGTGGCGATGTGATTATCAAAGGAGAGACTACTGTCCACCTGTGTCCCAAGGTCTCTTATCACATTTTCAGCATTAAGTAGACTACCAGCTATGTGGTAGTTCATGGGTACAGAGTTTTTACCAAAGGGGATGACAATACACTTTTTGGCATTGAGCTTCAGGCCATGGCTTTGACACCAGGTATCTGTCACAGTGAGGCCCTTTTGTAGTTTGTCCACATCGTTAGGAGTTTTGATTATGGCTCCTAGTTTGCAGTCATCTGCAAATTTTGTTAGCCAAAGACCTTCTGTGTTAGCCTGCACTTCAGAGAAGTAGATATCAAACAGGAGAGGACCCAGGACTGAACCCTGTGGTACTCCACTTGTCACTGGTCTGAAGTCGGATTTGGAATCTGCTACTTTCACAGTGTGGGTTCTGTCCATGAGCCAGTTGGCAACCCATCTTGTGACATAGGGATTTATACCTAGTTTAGTGAGCTTATCTATAATTCCAAAGTGGGAGATGGTGTCGAAAGCCTTGATGAGATCTAGATAAGCCGTGTAAACCATTTTACCCTCATCTATGGTTTTGGTGACTGCTTCAAAGAAGGTACATCCAAGTATCTCTTGTGACAGAGGCCCAGACTTCTGGGAGCAGAGTCAAGTGCCCCCTGACTGCCTTCAGAATAAAGCAGCTGAACAACCTTTCAGGAGCACTGCTTGGGTTTATCCAAGAATGCATCTCTGAAACCCTGGTTCTGTGAGCCACCTCTGCTGCAAGGGCTGCATCTTCTGTTAGAGTTCCCCCCTGCTCCACGGCAAACCATCTTTATGTTACTATTGGAAAGGCCACTGGGACACAAGAAACCACATCTTCTTACCACCTCACTGATTCTGAAGGAAGGATCTCTGAGGGGTAGAAAAATGGATCCCAATGGCAGACAAGGTCTTTCCATCTTGCTCATTCCTAGAGAGCATTTCCTTCACTTTGCGGCTGAAAGATAAGGATGATCCATCAAAGGGAGAATTGATGAACAAAGTCTTGAAGGGCTCTGCAAAATCACACAGGTGCATCCAGGCATAGTTTCTAATGGATATGTCCAAACCCATCATCCTTGAGGTATCCTCAGTGGCATGAGATAACAGCCTCATGGATAAGTTGGCCAGTTATGAAGAAGCTTTCTTTTGGTCCTCCACAGACATGGACCTGGAAACAGATATGTAGAGCTCCTTGGTCAGGTCTCATTGTAACCTGGGAAAGTACACCAGATAATTCAGAGACCTCAAGGCAAAGGTCACTGAGGCATAAACAAGCTTGCCAAATCTGTCCACAGTTGTAAACTCCCTGTTAGGGGGACAAAGTGATGAGCTCTGCTCAGCAAGCTCTTCTTTAGAGACTGCTGCCATGTCTATGGCATCTACAGGGACTGCCTTGCTCCAGTGGGCTCTGTCCTTTGGGGCACTGAGAACTTATCTGTTCACCTGGGGATAGGCTCCATGATATTCAGCTCCTTCTGTGCATGGTGTGAGATTTGGTCTATCAACTCATCAGCAGGTGGGACCACCCAAGCCATAGCTGGGCCAGATCTGAAAGGCTCCAGAAACACTAATTCCTCCTGGGAAGGGGGTTTGGAAGACCATCCACCATCCATCTTTTTTCTTGAAAAGTTCCAGGACCTCTCCAAAGAGACGTCATTAGGTGGTGATCTGGGGGACCCTTCCCCTTCATCAAAGTTGGTGTCCTCGGTGAGAGATTCCTGGGGGGGATTCTACATGTCTCCTTTTACATGTTCTGTTCCTAAGGACTGCATCAGTGGGATGGATTGGTCAGGTGTTGGAAGTTCATAGGTTCATAGGAGGTTACTAGGCTAATGGCCCTAGGGCTTTTATAAGCCTAGCCATGTAATGCCCATGTTCCCTAATTGACCATTGCTAGATGGTTCCCTAATTGACTGTTGTTAGGTGATTTGATTGTTTGCAGACTGAATCTATGATCAGCACCGGCTACCCATGTCCCTGTGAGACATAGGTGCCAACCCAGGCGTGAATTTATGGTCTCCCATCCAGTTGTCCAGGTTGCGCTTAAATAGGGTCATTGAGGAGCTCTGCTTGATGTGACTTGGGAGTTTATTCCAGAGTAGCAGCAGTCTTTGGGAGACATGTCTGCCTCTCCAGTATGTTTTGTTTAAGTCACAGACTAGGTTGAGATCTCTGGATTGAGTGACTCTTGTCCAGTTTGAATTGTGGATGTGCAGCATTTCCATTATGGTAGCATCAGAGACTGCTCTGTAAGCCAGGCACCGGTCATCTCAGCAGCCTGTAGGACACAGAGTATAGCAACAGGGCTTTCAGTCTTGCCATGTAGCTCATGTTTTGGAGTCCATGAATTCTGTTGGTCAGGAACCTCTGTCATCTCTCCAGCTGCTGCAGGTGTCTGGAGAGCGACATGCAAAAGGGTGCATTGTACTCTATTAGTTGTCAGATGAAGGTGTAATACAGAGGAGTTAAAACATCCTTGGTCTTGGAAGAGATGTCCTTACTTATGAGGTGTGCAACATAAAAAGCTTTCCTTACCTCTGTGGACAGATGGTTATCGAAGTTTAGACTGCTACCAACTTGTGTTCCCAAGTCATGCACCACTGGTTTCGAGCTTAGGAGGGTGCTGCCTATATTGTAATTTGCAGGGGCTACCTCTGCCAAAGGGGACAATGATGCACTTTGTTGCATTTAGTTTTAGACAGTGGATTTGGCACCAATCATTTGTCTGTGTTAACACCTCCTGTAATATGTTAATATATTTAGGGGACTCAGTGATTGCTCCCAGTTTGCAGTCATCTGCAAACCTGGTAGGCCACAGATTGTCTACTTTCACCTGGCCTTCCGAGAAATAGATTCCAAACAGTACAGGGCCAGCACAGAACCCTGTGGTGCCCCACTGGCAACTGTTCTACTGGTGAAGGTAGAATTCCCCCAAAAAACAGTTTGCACCCTGAAGCCCATGAGCAAAAGATTCACGTATGAACAATATGACAGCTAATGTGAACTGAGGTATACCAGGATGATAGGGCATTACAGGTGAAGGGAGGAGCTTGACAGGTGGATCCTTTAATCTGGTAAAAGCAGCCGAGACAAATCTGAGGTCGGATTTGAGACTCATCAGTTGAGGAATGAATGAAAATGACAACAACAGATTACCAGGTTATGCAAGCAGAAACTAGAGCAATATGGAATAAAGACACACAGATAGTGCCAATAGTACTAGGAGCAGCAGGACTAATAAAAAATAATTTTCAAGCAAACTTAAATAACTGCTGATACATGTAACTCCATATAAACTGCAGGAGGAGGCAATTCTGGGTACACAGCATGTGCTGAGAACAGCATTAGTCTTGGCAAACATCAAAGCCTGAAGTAATACTAATTTCATGATATCATGTGTTAAAACATCAGCTGTTCATTGATAGTGGGAATGAGCAAACAGTGGTCCAAAGCATATTTGATCCATTTTCTGAAAGAAGGGCCTCCACATTTGCCCCATCTTAAAAGTGAATTACAGTGTCACTGATGGTTACTTTCGATATGGTTGGGGTTTTGTGACATTTTCATTACAGTATAATTTGGACAATGGTCATGTTAGGAATATCATTTCTAGTAACTGGAAAACAATACAAGGAAACAATGACTTGCTCAATAAGCAAGGAGGTATCCCCAGACAAAAAATAAACATCAAACTTAAGTCTTATTTTGAAATATCAACCAGTAACCAATCTAATGATCATCATTCATTGAAGGCACATGACACTTCACTGTGGTTCATGCAAACAATGCAAACTCATGCAAAGCAGTCCTTACCTGAATATCTGCTTGCTTGAAATGTGCTGAATCTACTTAGTTTGCTTTTTCTAAAAGGATTCTGAATTAGAGATTAAACTTTTAACAAACTTAGAGAAGGATGGCTAAAAAATCTGTCAGTTCTTGAATCATTTTTTCTCTTTCATCACACTTTTTCAGGACTTCAGCAGCAGACGGTCCAAATAAAAACTCCCTATCAAGGGGAGAATTCGGAATTTCAGAGTTTATATCTTCAGGCAAATTTTGAGAATTTAATCATGCAAATATTCTTATAACAAACCCAGTAGCTGCTGCACTGGAAAATGTATCAGGTGAGTTAAAAAAAAAACACTTCAAAGAATGTTTGGTCACTTGTGAAACAGAAGCAATGAATGATTTATCCTCAGATGAAGGAAAAATGGCAGGAATGTTCCTCGTATTTTCAAAATAAGCAAGCAAAAACTAAAATATAAGTTTTACGATTAAGAAGTCTGAAAGGAAGAATAGCAGAAGAATACACTCTTTTTAAAAATCTGTCAAAAACCTTTCCCATTCTGGTCAGAGGGACATGAATTAGCATTTAGTGTCTAGCTGCAGACGGATTTCACATGGAAATCACTGCAGGGCCAGATCTGGGATGAGAAAATAAGTACTTAAAGTCTGAAGAACCTTATACAGTCTGTCTGCCTTCTTAGAGGGAGCAGTCTGGCTGTCAGGCATGTAAAAAAAAAAAAAACATTCTCCAAAGCTAGAAGTACAGGAGAAACAGCAGTAGGCTATGGAAAATCCAGCTGTAATAAATTGTGTTACTTTTATAAAGAAACTGGAATATCATTTTGTTCCAACTAAAAATATTGATCCATTCTAGATGTGATTTCAGAAATTCTTCCAAGGGAAGATCAGAAGAAATACTCTCCACAGATGCAGAATCTGTTACAGAAAGAGAAATAACTCAATTTGTTCCTTCCAGGTCTATTCCTTGTTCTTCACACTGGGAATATTTAGAAACAAAAAAAATATATATATATTTTTCTCTTACCAGTAGAACTAGAATGTAAAGGGTTAAGAGCCTGAACCAAGATTTGAGCTCAGCCTAATAAATCTCTCTCTAGGGTAACAGAAACAGGGAAAGATAAATGTTTAACTTTCCGTTTCTGTTTCTTTTTAACAGGAATCTCCACAGAAGCACATACATTCATGAGAGGGGCATCACCCAAGGGAACAGGCATCTTCGCCTGACCAGCAAAGATGCATTTCCCACTACTTCCTAGGAGACTTCCCACTACTTCCTCTGAGACAGGCAAGAGTGGTTCTCTCATGCCCACAGAGAACACTCTGACACCCACATTGAATGTATCTAACCCCCATCCATGGTGGCCAAAGGAGCTACACCAGAGGAACCCAAGGAACAAGATGAGTGGTTGGAGGGACCTGAGAGGGCCACTGCAGGGACACTCATCTTCAGATGTGGCAAGGAATCAGCCTGCTGAACTGGCAAAGGCTGTCTTTGAATATCCTTTTTTGTGTCTGTAGGAAGAAAGAACCAAGGAACAGGTAAGCTCTTCCATAGTTAAGCCAGGAAAGAAGCCTGAAATGCAGTAAGCAATATGAGCATTAACTGGCAAATAATAAGTATCAAAACAGTATTTTTTTCCTCAAAAAATAATGCTCAGAGACAAGCACACAACTCACTTGCTACAGCTCATAAAAATAAGTTATAAAATTATTATCACTAAAGAGCAGAGCAAACTTGATGAAAACAAAAGTTTACACTAAAAACAGTAAGAAGAGCCATGCTGCTTCAGCTGACACAAATGTCATGAGGCAGTCCCCCCAGCAACTGAGAAAAACTAACCAACCACAGATCCTTGAAAGCAAGATTGGTTCAGTGGCAGGAAAACTATGAGGAATTGACACCCAAAACACTGTTTTTCTCCCTACTCTGCTTAACTTCCAATGGTCTGGCTGCCTGGCAGGTGCACTTAAGCTTTGGAAGTGGGCTGGACGTTGTGCCCTAAAAAGGATATAACCTCATATAGCTTAGGCTACTTCAGCAGTGATCAAATGATGAACATTACAGGATGCAAATTGTTATATTTCTGGTTTGGTAGAGGTATCTAGCTGCACAAAAATGAACCTCTCAACTGCAGTTTTTTAGCTGGACTACTGATTGACAATCTATGGATACCTATTTTATAACACTATCTTGACTTGAAATCCATTACATTTATTCTTATTGCTGTTTTCACATGTATTCTGTTAATCTGCTGCTATATATAACAACCTTTAATAGTTTATTACATACTGTGTTGTTGCCATATGGCTTGGGTCATGACTGAAAGCCAGATAGAAGGACTGGTCCAAGGACTGTTAAATATAAAATAAAATACAGTTTGGAAGAATATGATGGGAGACACTGTACAGATGATGACCATGTGATGCAGAATACATTTTTCATAGTGGTAGTGGTAAAGAAAAGTGTATTACCTGTCTGTTTAATTGAGAAATATGTTCCACTAGATGGGATTTCTCTGTAAGGAACTGTGTATTTTCCAGCAGTAGAGCAGAATGCCTGTCTTGTAAATCTGCTACTTCAGTCTGAAGTGTTAATCCATGCATTTGTGCTGAACTTCTTTCCTGCTCTAGATGACGTAGCTGTGAAAAGAGTGACCACATAAGGCATTATGTATTTTTAAACCACAGGAAAAAGTACTGCTTTTAACAAAAGCTGTTAAACTATTATTTGGAAAGAAAGCTAACATACTTATGATGTGCTGCATGAAATCATAAAAATAACTGTCCACGGGACTGGCAATTTGGTAAGAAAGCAGGTATTTTGCAGTCCACTCATTTCACTTTTGGGAATGAGGCCATGACTTGGACTGGAGTGAAGAACTATGTGGCTGATTTCCTTTCCCAGGTCAGGTTGGTGATCAACTGAGGACAGTACTTTGTACAGGTGAATTTTTATAGGATTGTGGAGGCCATGACTTGGGGGCGAATAACTATACTTTCCTTTCCCAGGTAAGGCTGATAAACGTATGTTAAGTAGTACTTGTACAGGTGAGTTTTGTAGGTTTGTGGTTGTTGCAGCAGAGAAAATCACTGTTTGTGCAGTTTCTCAGTTTATACCAGCAGTGAATTATTTATTTATTAATTAGTACAAACATTCATATAACAGCTACACAAGCAATTAAACACAAATTTCAAACAACTACTAATTAAGAAAGTACAGTATCAATCTAGAAGGAAATCTTTGGTGTTGAGATTGATCATTCCTTATGATTTTTTTAGGCAGATTTCTCCCTCCTTCATTTGTGTGCAGCTTTGGAGCTGGAGTGTATTGATGTGTATATATATATATATATATATATATATATATATATATATATATTCTCTTTCAATTTTATGAAGCAGCTATTCAGTGAACCCATAGTTTAAAGAGTACAATAAAATGATCCCCAATCTAGCATACGGATTGGAATTGGGAAAGTGGTGAAGTTGCCCATCTTGCAGGACCCATGGTAAAGCCTATTCCTGAGTTTTATGGGTTCAGAAGCCAAGCACATGTGTTTCATCGAGCCACATTTGATTAAATAGTGATTCAATGAAATTACACACACATAATAATATATATATATATATATATATATATATATATATATATATATATATATGTATAGGTACAATACATTCGGTTGAATTTACCTACTTTTGACAATTTTTTTTCTGTCAGAATTGGTGGAATGTCCAGATTTATCTGGCATCTGGTGCAGAGGTTAAGGTTGCAAGATGTAGTTTATGTGGTACAGGGTTTGATTTCCTCAGCCCTCATTTGCCTGCTATGTGACCTTGAGCAAGTAACTTAACCAGACACTGTTCCTCTGTTGCCCCTGAAAAGGGACTGTATGTCCAAATGGCCTACCTGGTTAACAAATGGGACTGTCAAAGTGTTGAACATTGTAAGTGGGATTTGGTGCCCTGTCAAAACTTTCATTTGTAATGACTAAAAATTGTAAACTCATATGAATTGTTACATATTGTTCTGCTTTGTCTTCTAATTGTATTAACATTTACTTTGGATTATATGTATTCTTCTTGTACTTTAACAAACTGTTATTTTATATATTTTCTATATATTGTATCTATGGAGCTTTTCTCCCCAGGACTCCATTGAAAATGGGCTCATTCGGCCCAATGGACCATCCTGGCAAACAAATGTCAAATAAATAAATAATGGAATATTTGGCATTGGGCTGAGAGCATGTGTGTGTGTGTGTGTGTATGTGTGTGTGTGTGTGTGTGTGTTCAGGTTAGGATCAGACTAAATGTTAAGAAAGGGTTTAGATATGTTTGAAATGTGTGTGTGTGAATGTGATTTGCTTAGTGATACTGTTAAGGAAATAAGGAAAGGATGTTTAGCACCTTAATGTATAGGGTTGGGGATATCCACCATCCTGTGTCCCAATGTTGATATTAAATGACCTTGAATATATTCACAAGCACACCACTATTTCTTTTTTTCAACATTTACTACCAGTTCTGAAGATGTGGATTAGAAGTATAAAATTAGTTTCAGAAATGTAGTGGATTTGTAATTTCTCTGTTGTGGACAACTGAGAAAACATGATTGCATGCAAAATACTTACCAATACAGTACAATTTCCAGGAGAAATTACTGTAGACAATGTTCCATGATGTAGCCAGAATTTCTTCCCACTAATCACATACTCCTTGTGAGGATCCAGTGTTGGTCTTGAGCCCAGGGTAGGCACTAGCATAGGTGCCTCAAGTCAGTGTCATATCTTGCATTATTCCTAATTGTCTTCAGTTCTGCAAGTCTACATTCCCTGCAGGGATTTTTTAACTTCATTTTTTTTCTCCCATGTAGATGACTCTCCCCCAGATCCCAGTGCCTCTCTTTGTTCACATGTCTACCTACCTCCCCTGGACTTACTCTGATTAAGATCAGGGCCAATTAAGAGATCTAAGGACTGCACTACTTTGCTATCTTGGAGGGTTTCTTGTTTTCTTATGCCCTACTTCCATTTCCCCCATGTGCGCTCACCTGTAACAGCCAAGGGGTGCAATGGGACCATGTTGGAGTATCACCCTGCCACATCATCATCTCAGCCAATGTCTTCCCCTTTTCCCCCTCTTTCATCTATATCTCCTTCATGTCCCCCATCTCCAATGAGGATTGAAAGTGTGGAATGCTGGGAATGAACACCTCCCCTCCCCAAGATGAGCATGCCCATCCCTCCCTGCTAGTGCCTCAAACACCTGAGTTGCTAATCAGACTGGGTCCCCTCTATGCCATGGTGATGGCTACCTGCAGGGATGGTTGCTTGTGAAGGACAGGCAAATGATGCACGAGGGTACTAGAATACTGCAACAAATTAGACCATTTTTAAATGATATATCCAAATATGTGTATGACAGCAAAAAGTGTAATGTACGTGTGTTCTTATAAACATTTAGAAAAGCATAATAAAAATATTTGCTCAGTAGACACACTCCAGTGGCATGGAGTGATGAAGTCCTGACTATGGCCCAGGTGAATTGAATTCACTTAGCATCATGGGTGCTTGACAGAACTGGCAAGGAGGATAAGTGTGCCTGGAGCCATCACTAGCTTATACAACACCCAATGCAGTTCTCTAATCTGGAAAACAAAACAAAAAAAAAAAGTGTCCTGCTTGAAACTGTAGCAAACTGCTTACTTCAAACAGAACAATTTACCACACAAGAAGAGCTTCAGTGCAATAGCCCTCACATCAAAACAGTATTGGTATTCATTTTTGAATGCCACCACAGCAGTACGGCACCATTAGCAATTACTGATCATTCCTCTAACACCTTATGCCTGGGACAGACACTCCCTTTGCTCTGCCCTAGCTATGTTTCTGGGTGTACCCATTTAGGAGGGATGGTGGGGAAGAGCAAGATGCATACAGCCGCAATCCCTCAGAGGAGTGAAGCATCATGATGCACATCCTGGAGGGAGGATTTCTGCTCACCAAGCCACTGCAAGTGCAGAGGAGCATGCACTCATAGCGGGAAGGTGTAATGGATCCCTTCCGTGACACAGACAGATTATCTCCCCATCCAAGGGGTGCAGTTAGGGAATAAAAATACCCCTACTGCTTAATTTCCTGAGAGGGTACAAGTAACTCTCATAGTTGATAGTATGATGGCCCCTCCTGACAGCTCCCTCCCCAGTACTGTATTGGGGTCAGTTCCCTAGCAATGCAGAAAAATGAGTAGAGTCCAATTGCCAGATGCTTAATGATCAACAGATATAGGAGCTAAAAAAGCATTTAGAAAAAAAACATATATTTGCACAGTGAACATAAAGTTAAGTAACTCGTCTGTAGAACTAAATAAGCTTCTTTAAATAATATGCATATTGAACAAGAAAGCACAGTTGTGTAAGTAAATACCACAACAGCATATGTTCTAATAGATCACCATTGCAGTAGCACACGTTATATGGGTCTTACCCCCTTGCATCAGCCAGCTTATCAAACCTTTGGACACCTTCTATGAGCTCCAACTACCAGGAGTGCATGTGGAACCCTATATAAAAGGCAGATATAGTGCCAAAGAGCATTTTTTGCCTAGGAGGGAGGCAAAAGCCTAAAAGCTTATGCTAGGAAATAAAACCAACAATAAATAATATATATATATATATATATATATATATATATATATATATATATATACACACACACACACACACACACACACACACACACACACACACACACACACACACACACACACACACATATTTTATTTATTTATTTAACATTTGTTAAATAAGGCAAGGAGATCTAGGCATCACATAAGGTGAAAATCAATCATATCCTGTCAAAAAGAAAAAGAACATCAGCCAGAATAAAGGCTGGAGGCCGAGATGGGTATTGAAATGGTGAGCTGTTCTAACATCTACTATTACACTGATCACAGTTGCAGTAACCTAAGCTATATCAGTAGATTACCATAACTTAGTCAATAAAAGAAAAAGGGAGGAGGTCAATAACTAAGACACCAGTAGCCCCTGGAGAATGGTCCTAGCAAAGTGTGTCCTGAAACTGGAAAAGGAATACAATTTGTAGTGTTTTGTAAAAGAATGTAAAGAAGACTAATTTTTCTGCCTCTAGAATACTTCTAGAGTTCACCCCTTTTCAAAAACCCACAGAATAAGCCAATACCCTTGTAGAATGAGCTGTAGTCCTGCCTAGAATTGACTTATTGTGGGCAGTATAATATAAAGCAATGGCATGAAACAACCATCTAGAAATAGTCAGCTTTGTCATTGGTTGTCCTTTCCTTTTACCTTTATATGATACAAACAGCTGGTCAGCTTTTCAGTTTTGTCTAGGGAGTACTTGAGCTGCCTGTGTACATAAAGAAAGGGAATAATCCATTCTCCCTTGTTCTTTGGTTCAGGAAAGAAAACTGGGAGATTAACAATCTGGCTTAAAGTAAATTCTGAGATGGCTTTAGGCATTAAGGTGAAATTTGTTCTCAAAGAAAATCTGTCCTTGAGAAAAGTGAGGTAGGGTTGACTCACCAGAAGTGCCTGTAACTCAGATACTCTCCTAGCAGATATCAGAGCAATGAGTAGAATAGCCTTTCACATTACGAACCTCAAATCAGCCTGATGATGCTGGTTCAGATGGGGAAAAGGAAAGCTTTTCAAGCCCACAATTAAGATCCCAAGGAGGTGCCACCTTTTTCCTAGGAGGATGAGTATGCAAAACCCCTTTCATAAACTGTTTAACTTAAGAGTTATTGCAAAGGACAAACCCAAAGGTAGACAAACAGAAATGGCTAACAAATGTATCTTGATAGAAGAGTATGACAGACCATTTGAACAGTAATTCACACAGATAATCAAGAACCTGAGGCAGCTGGGGCCAAAGAAGACCCTGATTCTTAGACTGACACCAACTAGAAAATCTTTTCCACTTAACACAAATATGATTGTCTAGTAGCAGATTTTCTTGCCTCCTTTAGTATCTGCTGTAAGGCCTCAGAAAAAAGGTGCCTAAAATGTATCAAAATGTTATCATCCAGGCAGTTAGTTGAAGAGCTTCCATAATGGGTTGTATCAACCCTCTCCTTGCATGAGTAAATCCATTCTGTGTGGAACCTAGTAGCAATTGTCTTTGGCAAAATTGAAAAGAAAGGAAAACCACTGTTACCTTGGCCAACAAAAAAAGTCACCACCACAATTTTTGGTAGTCCTTCTGACTCTTTAAAAGAACTCTGCTTATCAACGGAAAGGGTGGTAAAACATACAGGAGCATTCCTGTCCATGGGAATGAGAATGCGAATGCATGTGTCTTCCAGGCCTGTCTACAACTCCTGAAGCAGGATTTCTTTAGTTCTCTGTTCTGAAAAGAGTGAAACAGAGCTACCTGGTGTTCGCCACAGTTGGATCAATTCTTGAAAGACCGCAGGATAAAGCTTCCATTCATGAGGGTCTGTCCTAGTCCTGCTAATCTTGTCTGCAATAAAGTTTTTCTCTGATGGAATGTATGAAACCTGAAGAGTCAGACTGAGCTGAATTGCTACCTTCCAAACTATCATAGCCAGTATTCAAAGATGGTAAGATCAGGCACAACATCACTATGATGTTCTCTATATGCATTTGCAGAGGCCCTGGGAACTAGAGATGATTCATTACCTTCAACACCTTGATTACTGCTTGTATCTCTCTGACATTTATTTTCTCTGTCTATAGAATTCTGCAGAGCTTGCACTTTTATTCCTTTTGAAACTGCTCTCTACTCCATGTCTGAAACATCTGTGGTGACTGACTATAGGAGGGTCAGATGGCAGAACAGAAGCTCTGGATTGCAAGCCATCTGGTCTACCACCATTTAATCTCCCTCTTTACAAACCCCAGAGCTGGATTCTGAAAAGTCAAAGGTCATAGATATGGAGTCTAGTCTGATCCGAGATACCTCTGCATTTTCCTCGTATGTAGCCTGGCAAAGGGCAGCATGTGTATCATCAATGCCATGTACCCTAATTTCCTGAAAAAGTCCTTGCAGATGATTGAGTTTAGGTGGAGAAACTCAGGAAGAACTGTTGAAACACCTCTACTTTGTCTGGAGGAAGAATAGCTCTTCCCAAGGCAGAATCCAGCAAACATCCCAGGAAAATCATTCTGGGGGGAAGGGATAACAGAATATTTCTGCAGGTTTATTTGAAAACCCAGACTGAGTAGAAGTTCCTGAAGAGTCCTAAAGACTCTTGACATTTGGAAAATGTCTGCTTAGACAAGCCAATCATCCACATATGGAAAAATGTGAATTGTGAACTCTGCAATAAACAATGACTGAAACTAAGCATTTTGTGAATATCCTTACAGCAGTGGAGAGCCAAAATGATAAAACGGAGAACTGACAGTGTAAGCCAGACACAATAAACCTTAAGAAGTGCAGGAAAACCTCAATAGGAATGTGATGCTAAATATCTTTTAGATCAAGCTTTACCATGAAAGCTACAGGGGAGGGATAATAGTACAAGATACTGAAGTGAAAACACCTTGAAGTTCGGAATCTTAACAAAAAGGTTTAGCCCAATAAGATCCAGTACTGGCCTGCAGGACCTTCTACTCTTAGATCTAGAAAAAATCTTGAATAACAACCTTTTCCCATGAGATTGAGAGAATCTGTTTTTATGACTCCCTGATAATGTAGTTTGTGTAGAATGGTGGGAAATAGCAGAATCTGGTTCCAAGGACAAATGGGATTCCTCTGAAAATGAGGGATGGATTTCCAGTGACAAGTATACTCCTACTGCATGACATTCAGAACCCAACTTTCTGAAACACTCTCATGCCAATAGGGAAGATAAAGTCTCAGAGACATAGAAAGGTTGCCAGAGTGGGGAGGAGGACCTTGAATTGACAGATAGTCATGCTGATTGTGAGGAATGTCCTTGAGTTTTACAAGCCTTTCCTTTCTTTTCTGAGCATCCTTTCCATTGTTTTATTCTAAACTCTAATTACTGCCCTGCTGCTTAAGCTGCTTATTGGAAAAGGGAGCTGAGGCAGAAGGAAAACTATTATTTGGTCAGAAAAAAGGATGGTTAAAAAATCTGTCATGCTTTTTAAGCACCTCAGTTGCAGAAAGGCCAAACAGTCTCTCTTTAAGAAAGAATTTTAAATCTCAGACTTAACATCATCATGATGATTTTGAGAAAAAAGCCAAGCAAATCTCCTCAAAACTGACCCAGAAGCAGCATCTCTGGTGGAAGAGTCAGAAGCATCATAAGCACACTTTAAAATATGCTAAGTCACATGAGAGACAGGTGTCATGGAAAGATTTAATGAATTCCTTACCTCAGAAGAAGAAGGAAGGCTAACTGTTAACATCTGCATGTTCTCAGAAGACACAGGTAAAAACTTTAATAAATAAGCATGACAGTTTAAACGTTTTAAAGTTAAAGTACTTCCCTAATTTATCCATTGCTTTCCAAACTTTGTCAGAAGGAATGGAGTTATTAGCAGTACAAGAAGATTTAGAAAGGGAAATCACTGCTGGATCTGGTTTAGTGTTACAAAACAGGTACATGTGTGTCTGTTATGGGCATAACAATGTTAGATATGGATAGTAGTATCAATAAGTGCTAGTCTAAGAGTAGACAGTAAAGCAGTAGTTACAAGAGACTTAAGGCCGGATTCATTAACGCTTAATTGTACACCAATCTGAGTGAATAGACAACATCAAACGTAACTCCCACCTTCTTGCTCCTAATTTTAGTTTTCCTACAGATTTTTTTTGCAACCTTAAGTATCGTGGGGGAGTCATAAAAGTTACCACAATGTCTAGATTACATCTCAACAAAGAGTAATCTTTCTGAGTGAAGCCATCCATCCATCCATCCAGAACCCCTGTTTCCCAATTTTTGCAGATGGTGTCAGGGTGTCACTTCAATAGTGACAATCTAATGCCAAGGTTTAAACTGCTGGATAGCTAGTCCTCCTGCAGTGGTTCTTCCACACCACTCACTTGCATGTACACTCACACCTATGGCCAACTTAGAGTTTCCAATCCACCTACTGCATGTCTTTGGAATGTGGGAGGAAATAGGAGCACCTGTAGGAAACCTATGTGAACATAGGGAGGGGATGCAGACTCTACAGAGGACATCCCAGCAAAGAATTGAAACTAACAAAAATGTGGTAGGGATGTTTTTGAATACAGATCATGTATACTTAGTGTAGGCATTCATTAATCCAGCCCTTAGACTGTATGCATTTTATTTACAATTGAGTTTTCACTGTTCATTGCTAAGGCCCAAATGTTTTTGTGGATGAGAGAGATGTGGGAAAGAAGTAGTAAGGAAGAGTGCTGTTTGTGTTAAAGTTAGCCTGGTGAGTAATTACAAGGTATTTGTTTTTATCAAAACTTCCATTAAAAGGCCACATCATTTTTTTTATTATTCCTTCATTATTTTTCTTGGATGCACACTGCAGTACTTCATGACATTCATATATTTAAGGAGTTCATAAAACTACTCTACCTGAAGCACTAACACTGGAATTATTAATTTATTGTTTCTTTATGGTGACTATTACTCCATTCAAGACAAGAACAACCGCTATTGTGCTGTTATTCAGATCAGTTCTACTGTTGTATTTACAGAACATACAGTAATTTTTCTAATATACTTTATATTCTTTCTTACTGTAATTTCACAGCAATTCCACTGTTGTATATGGTTTCTAACGTCCATTTGTACTAAATGTTTTGTAATTATAATTTGCACATATTTGTACAAAATGTTTTTCAGTTGTACTTTTTGTACCCAGGTCATGACTGAAAAGGATCAGTAGACCAGCTCACCTTCCTGGTAAACAAATTATAAATAAGTAAATAATCTCTGTAGGGCTACTATCACAGCTTTTTATTACAGGAATGCATATAGATGTTTAACACACAGATCGCTGTTGCAGTAGCCTAAGCTATATCGGTTTTACCCCCTGCACCAGCCACCTTATCACAGCTTTGGGGATCTTCCATGCACCCCTACTGCAGGAGCTCATGAAGAGCTTCATATAAAAGGTAGTTGGAGCAACAAAAGCTTCCAAGCTTTTTTGCTGATGAAGTGAATACTTCTTCTATGGGCCCCATGAATCTGTCAGTTGGCTAGCAATCGAAGAGCTGGGCAAATATATCCCTGTTGGGGAAAGTCTTTTTATTTTACTCTAGTTTTGTGAAGAAAACTTCTGTTTTTTTTCTGTCAGAAAATAAAAAATTTACTATGAAACAAGGGGATAAGGACTGTCTTTGCATATCTGAATGTAGTTGTTATGTTGGTGCTTGTGTGAATTTTTGTGAGAAAAGGTTTGTGTTCTGAATAAAAATGTATTTGTGTGTTTGGGACAGGATATTTGGGCATGTGGGGAAGGTTCGGTGGTTTGCTTACCTCAGAATCAGTTGTTCACTTTGGCCACTTTACCAACTTGAATATGTTATGCTACCTGCTTTTCTCACCTCATCCTTGGCTTACCAATGGAGTAGTCTTCTGTCTGTGTGGTTACACCTTCCCTTGCTTGCTAAAAGAATAAACTTGTTAAAGAGTGTTTTGACATCAGGTCAGCTCTAAATTTGCCTCAGCCATTGAGAAGGGGGTGACTCTGGTGTGGCTGCTTGTTGTTCCTCAGACCATTCATATTTCCCCCCAGTACTGTTGGTGTAGCCTTCCAAGCCACCAAAAACAAGGGGATAGTTGTAGATCAGAGAGTGTGTATGTACCTTAAGAAGCATTTCCAGATGTAGCAAGTGCATATAAATACTGAGTATGTGTAGGCAGCAGAGCCATTTTGAGAGAACAGCCAGATTGTTAACATGTATGAGTGCAGTAGTCAGTCTGTTTATAAGTTTAAGTTACAAAGCCTCATTTCTGATATGTTTGTGTGTAATAAATCTGCTTGAATAGAACCCATGAATGCTCGTCCATTTTATTCTGACCAGACGAATGGCACGGTGTCAGAACCAGGATTGAGAGAGCAGCTTCTTCGAGCCATGAGGTGCAGAGTTGAAGGTGAAGGCAGACTAGGCAGGTTGAGTGAAACAGAGCACAGACAAATGAAAAAGGGACAGAAATGAGCTAACGGTAAAGAAAACTGCACAAATGATTTATTTGGCAAAGAAAATGAAATGGCAAATTTATAAGGCACAAAACGCATTATTAAATAAACAAGTTGCACAAAAACGTATTATTAAGCAAACAAAAGGCACAAACCGCATTATTAAGCAAACTAAATGCTTGACACCACAATATTTGATAAAACTAGCAAAACTATTCATATGGGGCTCAGAATTATCTTTGGTTTACATAACAAGCATGTTTAAAGTAAAATGGGCACAAGAAAAGTATATAAAGCATGATAAGAGATTAAAAAGGCATAACAAGTACAATAAAAGGACAAAATAAACTTAAAGAGCAAGGTGACTGCATGATTTTAGTAAAAGACTGTGTTTTGGGCACAAAAAAGAAGTTATGTACTCACCATAACATTCCATGTTTGTTGTCCTTGATCTCGCCTCCCTTCTTGCTGGTTGGGTTTGGAGCTGATCTTCGGCTCTGACTTGGCCGCATTCTAAAGCTTGACAGCTTCCACTGGCTCGAGGCTAGACCCTATCCCAACATGCCTAGCGAGAGTTACCCAGATCCCGTTTGTGATAACCCATAACACTAGACTATAATGTGCAAATATAGACGTGTATAAACTATACATATATGTATATATATATATATATATATATATATATATATATATATATATTTATTATTTTATTTATTTATTGACATTTGTAAACCGGGTTGGTCCTGCTGGGCTTTTGGGCCCTTTTCCAGAGGAGACCCAAGGAGAAAAGCTCCAAAATAGATGATATACAAATACATTACAACTTTAAACAATTATACAGTCATTAAGTCTAAGATAGTAGATTATACATATATACAAGTTACACAGAGTGCAATACAGTTGTGTGTGTGCAAATGTATCAGGCACAAAGGGAAAGCAAACAATCATACAAGTATAGAGACAAGTACAATTTTACTATTTAAAACAAGAGGTTCCTGTGCAGTCAACCAAACTTAAAATAAAAAATAGAGAAAGAAGCCTATCTTACAGGGAGATGTGAAAGAGATAGTAGAGTGAGGCACCAATGAGAGAGTGGGGGGAATTAGGTTGGGTTGAAGCAGGGCCAGGTTTTGGTGTTCTGAAGATGAGTTTTTAGTTCATTTTTAATGTGTGAGGAGTGGGTGATGGAGCAGATGTGAAGAGGAAGTTTGTTCCAAGCTTGTGCAACAGACTGTTTGTACAGCAACTTACCTATGTTTTTTTTGGGTTGGTAGATGTCTAGTAGTTTCTGGCTGGAGGTATGGAGGGTTCGCGATGGAGTATAGGGAGAGATCAAGGAAGAGAGGGATGGGCAGGCTGAAGGTTTGTAGATAATAGAGTGTAATATTTGGAATTGAGATAGCTGCAGTTGTTGGGGGACTTCTAGCCATTGGAGAGAGTTTAGTGAGATACACTGATGAGCCTTGTAAGGGGAATTAGTAATACATTTAGCTATTTTATGGTATGTTTGTTGAAGTTTGTTTAGGGTTGTGGCCTGAATGTTGGTGAGAACTGGGGTGGCATATAGGAGGGAGGGGAGGAGGAGAGCCTGTCCTAGTGTGAGTTGAGAATTGAGGGTTAGGAATTTTTTGTTCGGATAGAGTAGGCCCAATTTCTGATGTGTTTTCTTTATACATTGGAGTATGTGGAGGTTAAATTTTAGTTCATCATCAATGATGACCCCTAAGAGTTTATTATGGGTATCTGGTTGGATAATTGTGTTGTTGGAGGATTTGATGGTAAAAGCAGTTTTAAGCTGAGAAAGAGAGCGGGGGAGGAAGAGTAGTAGTTTAGTCTTTTTTGGGTTTAGTATGAGTAGGTTGTCTGAAAGCCATTTTTTAGTGGATAGAAAGGCTTATTGTGTTAGGGAATGGAGCACAGAGATACTGTTTGAGGTTGATATAAGTGTATAATCATCTGCTTACTGAATGAGGAAAGATTCCTTGCAAGAAGTGAAAAGATCATTAGTGAAGACATTAAACAGGAGGGGACCTAAGATGGAGCCTTGAGGCACCTCAGTTGGGACAGGGAGGAATGGAGAGAAGGAGGATAGCCATTTAACGGATTGCTGCCTACTGGATAGGTAGCTAGAGAACCAGGCTAAGGAGGTGGAAGATAGGTTGAGGTTGGCAAGCTTTGTTAGTAGTAGAGGATGTGAGACTGTATCAAAAGCTTTATAAAGGTTGAGGAAAAGGCAGGAAGTCAGTTTACTGTTGTCAAGAGCCTCGGCAATAGTATGGGTGAAAGATAGAAGAGCCGTAGTTGTACTGTGGTTGGGGCGGAATCCATGTTGAGTGGGGGTTAGTAGGTTGTGCTGGAGGAGGTGTTTTAGAAGCTGAATGTGGATGCATTTTTCTAGGATTTTAGAGAGGGGAGAAAGAATGGCAATGGGACGGTAGTTAGAGGGGTCAGTGGAATTTCCACCTTTATGTAATGGAATAGTAAAGAAGGATTTCTACAAGTTGGGCACAGTGGTTTCAAGGATAGATCTGTTGATTAGAATAGATACAGGGTATGCAGTAGATTCAGCAGCAAGTTTGAGGAAGGAAGGAGGTAGGTTATCTGTGGAGGGAGAACAAGGTTTGAGCTTAAGGAGGAGAGATGTGGGAATGGGGTGAAAGGAAAAGGTAGTTGAGTTTATAAGATTTGGAGGAGGAGCAGAAGTAGAGTTAGATTTAGAGGGTAGGAGATTCTGGATACTGTTAATGAACTGTTGATTAAGGAGGGTAGCAGTTTCTAGGGGGGATGTATTTGGGTATGGGGATGCGTTTGAGGGACTACCTGGAGAGATAATTCTGTTCAGAGTAGACCAAAATTTGCGAGGGTTGGATTTGTTGCTGAGCTGAGCTATAGTACGACTTTTTATCATTTGTAATATGTTTTTTGTTTGGTTTCTTAGTTGTTTAAATTTGAGTAGTAGGGGATGTTGTTTAGTTTTGGTCCAAGCTTTCCATGCTCTGTCTCTTTAATGCATAAGGGACCTAGTTTCTTTGGAAAGCCATGGTACCAGGTTTGATTTTATTCTACTCTTTCTAGTGGGAGCTAGAGAGTCTAGAGTGTTAAGGAAGATGCTATTGAATGTACTTACTGCATTGTTGAAAGGTAGTTCTTTAAGGATGGACCAGTCTATGTTAGCAAGAATAAGGTTAAAATGGTTGGCATCAAAATGGGATAGTTTACGGCAATCTTTAGTAAGGTGTGATTTGGGAGTTTGGCAGGAGTATCTGAGAACAGAGGTAGGGAGATGGCCACTAAGGGAGTCTGGTAGGGGAGTTGGATTGTCGTAGTACTTGGAGAGTTAGTGAGAATCCAGTCAATGGTTGAGCTGGATGAGGAGTTTTTGTGAAAGTGGGTGGGGGCTGAGATTAGTTGCTGGAAACCATGTAAGCTGATGCTGAGTTGCTAAGAATCAGAAGTAAGTTTGGACCAGTCTATGTTCATATCTCCAAGGATAAGGGTTTCATAGGGTACAGAGTGGGAGAACCAGGATAAGATATTTTCTAGTATGGGAAGGTTGTTTCCTGGGGGGAGATAAATGGAGGCAATAGCAAATTATTTGCTGGGATTCAAGTGGCAGTTTTCGATGAGAAGTTCAGCTGAGTGGAAGTCTGGAATAGATGATGGAAGGGGAGAGAGGTTTAAGCTATTGGAGTAGAGAATGACTATGCCACCTCCTTTTCTGGGAACTCTGTCTAAGCGGTAGATGTTGTAGCCTGGTGGGAGTATTTTGCTATAGGAAATACGTGGTTTGAGCCAAGTTTCTGACAAGGAAAGAATATGAAGTGTAGTGTGAGTTATCCATGTGTGTAGGTCAGTGATTTTGTTAAATAAGCTTTGAATATTGAGAGAGTACATAAGTACTTAGGTAGGGATGTATTTTGAGTTTGTGGATGTATGTGGTTGGGAGTATAAGGGGAGGAAGGGGTGGGAGTAGTGTTTGGTTTAATTTGGGTGTTGGGGCAGGAGGAGGGGTCAGGGTTGGGATGGATGTCACCAGAGCAGAGTAGGTTATTTGGGAGAAGAGAGAGTATAGTAATAGGTAAGTGGAGTTTGTAAAGCTTAGGTTTAGATTTGATGATAGGTCTGAGGATAGGGAGTAAAGAGAATGTGTGTAGACATGTAGTGGAGAAGTTAAACAGAGCTGGGGAGATAATCACAGAGTGAGTAGATGATGGCTTGTTGTATGTACAGGAGGTAGGAGAAGTAGGAATGGGTTGCGTAGGTGGCAGTGGTAAGAGGTATTGATAGAGAGAATAAGGAGGAGTATGGTAGGTATGAGAAGGTGTTTCATATTTAAGTCCTGAGGAGTAGGAAATATATTTGACAAATGTAGATTAGGTGAGAGATATAAAGTAAGAGAGATGGGCTGAGGACTGTGGATTTGGCTGGAGGCAGTTAAAGACTGAAGGATGGGACAGGAGAGGGGTGTGAGGTATTTGCAGGAAATGGTGTAAGAATGCAGGTTGGGACAGGAAGGGAAGGGAGTGGTTGTTACAAAGGAAATTGTAGTGGAGTGGGTGGGAATGGGGGTAGGGTAGAGGTGCGTAGTTAGCCCAAGCACAGCGAGGGCGAACGGAGCCTGGCTAGCCCACCACCAGGACTGACGCAATAACAAATAAAGCTATCAGTCATACAGTACAAGAAATAGGTCAGTATGTAACTGCAAATGTAATAAAAAAGGCTTAAAAGCTGTGAAGTAGGGTGAAAGTACTAGTGGCTCTGCTTAACTCTAAGTCAGGGGACACACAAGAATACAGCTCCAATAAAAAATTACAGGGGACTGGTTTGGAAGGGAACTTTTATGGTGCAGACAAGGTTTGATTTGGCTCGACTTACACTATTTGTGCTGAAATCAGCCAAGGTAGTGTTTTAGCTGCACGTCTGCTGCCATCTAGTGGTAAACAGTAGAAGTGTACAATTATTGTAACCGTCGCAAAAAGGGAAAAAAGTGAATACTACTGGGAGTAGTAGTACAAATGAGAAAACTAAGTAATCTATTGTATTGTCTTGTCTTGTGAGTGCGCTCACCTGAACAATTATCACTGATTTAGATTTAAACACTATAATAGTTTAAAACTGCAGTGATTCAGCAGTCAGAATATGTTGGCACGTACACTGAGTTCTGGAATGTAGAGGTCGGGCTGAGGCAAGTTTAGGTATTGCTGGAAGAGAAAAAGCCCATTCAGGATAAATAAATTCTTGAGGGGAGATTAATTCACTGGAACGGAGTTGACTTGGCTTGAACGTGTGGAGACTAGGCTGAGTTCTGGAATGTAGAGGTCGGGCTGAGGCAAGTTTAGGTATTGCTGGAAGACAAAAAGCCTGTTCAGGATAAATAAATTCTTGAGGGGAGATTAATTCACTGGGAGGGGAGTTGACTTGGCTTGAATGTGTGGAGACTAGGCTGAGTTCTGTAATGTAGAGGTTGGGCTGAGGCAACTTTAGGTATTGCTGGAAAACAAAAAGCCAGTTCAGGATAAATTCTTGAGGGGAGATTAATTCACTGGAAGGGGAGTTGACTTGGCTTGAACATGTGGAGACTAGGCTGAGTTCTGGAATGTAGAGGGGCTGAGGCACGTTTAGGTATTGCTGGAAGACAAAAAGCCCATTCAGGATAAATAAATTCTTGAGGGGAGATAAATTCACTGGAAAGGGAGTTGACTTGACTTGAGCGTGTGGAGACTAGGCTGAGTTCTGGAATGTAGAGGTCGGGCTGAGGCAAGTTTAGGTATTGCTGGAAGACAAAAAGCCTGTTCAGGATAAATAAATTCTTGAGGGGAGATTAATTCACTGGAACGGGAGTTCACTTGGCTTGAATGTGTGGAGACTAGGCTGAGTTCTGTAATGTAGAGGTTGGGCTGAGGCAACTTTAGGTATTGCTGGAAAACAAAAAGCCAGTTCAGGATAAATTCTTGAGGGGAGATTAATTCACTGGAAGGGGAGTTGACTTGGCTTGAACATGTGGAGACTAGGCTGAGTTCTGGAATGTAGAGGTCGGGCTGAGGCAAGTTTAGGTATTGCTGGAAGACAAAACGCCCATTCAGGATAAATAAATTCTTGAGGGGAGATTAATTCACTGGAAAGGGAGTTGACTTGGCTTGAACGTGTGGAGACTAGGCTGAGTTCTGGAATGTAGAGGTCGGGCTGAGGCAAGTTTAGGTATTGCTGGAAGACAAAAAGCCCGTTCAGGATAAATAAATTCTTGAGGGGAGATTAATTCACTGGGAGGGGAGTTGACTTGGCTTGAATATGTGGAGACTAGGCTGAGTTCTGGAATGTAGAGGTTGGGCTGAGGCAACTTTAGGTATTGCTGGAAAACAAAAAGCCCATTCAGGATAAATAAATTCTTGAGGGGAGATTAATTCACTGGAAGGGGAGTTGACTTGGCTTGAACATGTGGAGACTAGGCTGAGTTCTGGAATGTAGAGGTTGGGCTGAGGCAAGTTTAGGTATTGCTGGAAGACAAAAAGCCCATTCAGGATAAATACATTCTTGAGGGGAGATTAATTCACTGGAAGGGGAGTTGACTTGTCTTGAATGTGTGGAGACTAGCAGATGGGCATGCTTGCAAGGGGAGAGAAGGCAGGATCCGTGGATCTGGAGAGTAAGGAAGATGCAGTAGAATGACTCTAAGTCTATCCAGCTCATAAGGCAGGAAGGGAATCACAGCCTATGTACCCAAATGATGGATAATTCCTCTCGCTCTTCCAGGAGGGGGAAAGGAGGGTGGGATGCAATAAGGAAGGTGAGATCAAGGGCAAGAATCATGGAACATTATCATGAGTACATAACTTCTTTATGTTATGTAGTCCCTATTTTGCTATTCTTCTTGCTGGTTGGGACAGCGTCCCCAGCACCTTCTTCTTGGGTGGCTCAATGGAATAGACTCTTCAGGACCATGGAACCAAAGGATGCCCTGTTCTGGGAGGCCACATCTACTTTGTAATGAGTGATGAAGGTATGGGGATTAAATTAACCCATGTAGCTGCCACATAAATTGAATCTAAAGGCAGTCTGGCCTGAAAGGCAGTAGAGGTAGACAAGGTCCTAGTTGAGTGCGCTCAAATTTTTCCTGGCAGCTGCTTGTTCTGTGAATTATAGATATAAGTGATGGTGTTTGAAAGCCATTTTGATAAAGTTACTTTTGAGACTGAAGTTCCCTTTCTGCTTTCTGCAAAGGATAGAAACAATTGGTCAGATTTTCTGAATTCCTGTGTCCTATGCAAGGAAAAATGTAACTGTCTATGAACATGTAGTTGGTGGAGTTTATATTCTGCCTTGTTGCCATGATTACGGAAGAATACAGATGGTTCTATTGATTGATTCAGACTGAACTCTGAGCAAACTTTTGGTAGGAAGGAGGGGTTGGTTCTGAGAGAAACCCTATCTTTGTGAAAAAGTAAGTAAAGGGGACTAATAGATAGCACTTGTAATTCTGATGCCCTCCTGAAGTAATGGCAGTCAAGAAAATAGTTTTCCAAGTCAAGAATTTCAGAGAACAAGTATTAGCCAGTTTGAAAGGAGGAAGAATCAAGGCAGCTAGGACTACATTTAGTTCCCAAGGAGGAGGTGGTTATCTTACTGGGGGTCTCAACAGGATAGTACCTTTTAGGAAAGTTTTGCATAACCTGTGGGACATAACTCTGGAATCCATTTCTCCCACATGAAAGTTGGAAATAGCAGCCAGCTGAACTCGGATAGTTGCTGCTGCTGCTCCTTGGTTAAAGGTTTCAGCGAGAAATTCGAGGATCTTTGAAACAGGGGCAGTAAAAGGGTCAATACTATTTTTGGCTGCCCAACAAGAGAACCACTTCCATTTGCTGGCATAGAGTTTCCTTGTTGAGGATTTGTGAGAGGAAATTAAAATATGTTGTACTGCTGGGGAGATGTTAGGAAGCCTGGCTAAGACGAGAAGTGGAGGAACCAGGCTGTCAGCTTGAGGGTCTGTATGGAAGGATGGAGTGTACCCGACTGATACACCAGAAGATCTGTAACTGGGACCAGGATCCAAGGCTCCTCCTGGAGGTGGGGCCATAGAAAGGGGAACCATATTTGATGAGGCCAGTAAGGAGCAATGAGTATTAGTTTGTAATCGAATGATTGTGCTTTCTGAAGAACCTTTGGTATTAGAGGGAATGGGGGGAAAGCATAAAGAAGTCCCGGGGGCCAATCATGAACAAGTGCATCCCTGGGTGACTGTCCCTGTGGGGGGACTAGGGTGAAATAGCTGCTGCATTTGGTATTGATGGAGGTGGCAAAATGGTCACAGCAAGGCTGGCCCCACGTGTGAAAAATTTTGTTTGCAATATCCTGCTTCAGGGACCACTCATGAGGCATAAGGATAGCCCTGCTTAGCTTGTCTGCTATTACTCTGGATTTCCCTGGAATGTGCATTGCAATCAGAAAGAGTTGGGAAGACATTGCCCACTGCCATACTCTTGGACCCTCTCGACACAAGGGGTAGGATCTGGTTCTGCCTTGCTTGTTGATGTATCACACAGCTGACATATTGTCCATTTGAAATGCGATTATCCCTGTAGGTAGAGAGCCCTGTAGTGCTTGCAATGCCAGGAGCACCGCTCTCATCTCTAGGACATTGATGTGCAAGTGGTACTCATGCTGTTGCCAAGTTCCTTGAACAATCTGTCCCAGATAATGCCCCCCCAACCTATCTGGGAAGCATCCGTGGTCACTGTGGCTACTAGTTGGTGGAGGATGAACAGTCTGCCTATCGTCAGCTGCGTAGACTGAAGCCACCATTTTAGGGCCTTCTTGCAGGTCTCCGTGATGAGAATTTTGCGTCACATAGTTAGATCTTGCATGGACCATTGAGCAAATAGGGGCCACTGTAATATCCTCATGTGGAAGCGCGCCAAGGGAACTAGTGTTATTGCTGCCATCATTGAGCCCAGGACTTCAAGTACAAATCTTGCCTGAATCTTTTTTCCCTAGATTAAGATTGAAACCTGATGTCGAATGGTAGTCACCCTCTCCTGAGGCAATTTTGCTATCATGTCTTTTGTATCTATCTGCCCCTATAAATGTAATATATTGACAGGGCAACAAGGCAGACTTTTCATAGTTTATAGTGATGCCTAGCAGTGAGCAGAGGCAAATTATGGTGTCCCTTGCCTCGGCTAGTCGATGCTCAGTGGTGGTAAGGAGCCAGTCGTCTAAATATGGAAACACCCAGAATCCTAGCCACCTCAGATGAGCCGTGACTACTGCCATGCATTTGGTGAACACCCTGGGGGCTGTGGTGAGACCAAAGGACAGAGCTCTGAACTGGCAGTGACTGGCTCCCAGACAGCAGCATAGATATCTCCTGGATCGCCTATCCATCTTGATATGGTAGTACGCATCCTGGAGATCGATGGAGCACATCCAATTGTCCTTTCCCAAAAAGGGGAGTATGGACTGCAGTGTCACCATCCAGAACTTTGTCTTCTTGATAGACTTGTTGAGTCTGCCGAGATCCAAAATGGGCCTTCAGTCTCCTGTTTTCTTTGGAACTAAAAAGAACCTTGAGTAAGTTCTGGAACTGATTTAATCTGCAGGGACTTCTTGGATGACACGTTTTTCGAGCAACGTTTGAAATTCCAAGGTTGCTTGTTCCCTTAGATTGGATGGCACATCTCGGATGGATTTTTGTTTTCTGGGAAGAGGTGGCATGGAGAAAGGAATACGGTATCCCCTGGATATTACGGACTGTACCCATGTGTCTTTTGTGCTACTTTGCCAGGCTTCTGAGTACAGTGACAATCTGTCCCCGACTGCCTCCAAAGGTGGACAGGTGGGCCTCTTTTCAGGAGCGCTGGAAGGGTCTACCAGAGAACGTATCTCTGTCACCCTGACTCTGTGGACCCCCTCTGCAACGAGGGCAGCATCTCCCATTATTGTCCCCCCCTCTGCCCTTGGGGGGAAAGTCACCAGGTGCATCAGATGAAGCTCCCTGGGATTTCTGGTACCACATTTTGCCGCCTTTTTGACCATTAGGATAAGGTCTAGTAGGTGCAGAGAAACATACTCCCACAGCAGAGAGAGTTTTGCCATCTTGCTCGCACCTGGTGAGAGTCTCTTTTACTTTGGGCCCGAAAAACGATGAGCCTTCAAATGGGGCACTGGTAAAGGAGGACTTGAAGGGCTCTGCAAACTGACAAAGGTGCATCCAGGAATGTCTCCATAAGGCGACTCCTGTGCCTGCTGCCATGCTTGCTCCATTGGCTGCATAGGAGATAAGCCACATGGAGGAGTTAACTACAGAAGATAAGGTTGCAAGCTGAGAAGCAGATTTGTCTGTAGCTCCCGCAGCTGTAGGATCCTGTAGGGTATCTCCTAGCTCTTTCAGGGGATCCACATGGAGACAGGTAAAATGGGACAAATAATTCAGCAACCTAAGGGTAAAGACCACAGAAGAAAAGGCATGCTTCCCATATCTGTCCATCGTATGGGACTCCTTGTTCAGTGGATGGACAGAAGAAGAGGTTTCTGCTAATTCCTTCTTTGTGGCTGCCGCAACCACCATAGCATCAACGGGCACTCCCTTAGTCAGGAAAGGTTTGTCGTCCAGTGCAGTGATAAACTTATTGGGCTTCCGCATAAATGGTTCCATCAATTCTGGAGAGCTCCATACCTTTCAACTTACTACACCTAGCAGCGGGTCGAAGGGCAGAGATACCCAAGAGGTGGAGGGTTTGGAACCAAATGAATCCAGGTACACAGACTTGTCTTCAGAAGGGGAAAGGGATTTCCAACCACCCCCTCTGCTTGAGGATTTCCAGGATGTCTGAAAAAAAGACATCCTCAGAGGGGGGCTGTGGGGACCCTTCTGAGTCCTCCAAGTCTGTGTCCGATGTCAGGGACTCAGGGGCGTCCAAATGCTTCCTTTTACAAGTCCTCTTCCGAGGGATCTCCTCCGAGGGGTGCTCTGGAGAGGTCTCAGAAGGGAGGGTCACCCAAAGAGGCATCCTAGGGCACTGGTTCCCGATGCCTGGGGAGGAGGTGTGGTTCAGAGGTCGACACTGGCCCGGAAGGGGAAGGAGCAACTGGAGCCGAGGGTGGAGTGGTCTGAGAGGACAGCACACTCCTAATCACCTCAAAGGCACCACAATCCCAACTTGACAGAGTCTCCAGCTCCAAAGAGCCAGGAAATCTCCTCCAAACAGAGGGCAATAGCTCCGAGGCCGATGTAGGTGCTGAACTCACCTGTGCCGAAGCTCCGAGTGGGAGAGTAGGATCCTACAAGGGTCAGATCTCACTCCCCCCCCCCTGGAGCCGATGAGGGAGTGTCAGCCCCCAGATCCCTCGAGAGCAGGTAGCATTGACGGGATCAGAGCTGATGTTGGACCTGAGAGACCTGGGGTTTTAGGATCTGATGGTTCAACCACAATGACCTCCATGCACTCCGGCTCCGAACTCAGGTGAGTCAAAGGAGGATTCAATGACAAAATAGGTTGGACAGTAGGCTCTACTTCCATATGGGCTGGGCTCAATAAGATTTTTTGCCAAGGCCGGTGTCCTAAGTAGCCTCTTCACCACCCTCTTCACATCATCATCTGAAAGGCTCCTGGATGATCAAGAGGAATGGGTGGACGATCAGTGACTGCCCGCCACAGACTGGAGAAGTGGGGACTGTGGCACTGAATGCATCAGTTCCAAACAGGGAGACCTGAATCTTTTATGGCTCCTAGATGGTTCCTAAGATACTGATGTTACCAAAGGAGATAAAGGCTTGTTTGACCCGATAGCCATTGGATCCGACAAACTTGACGATTTATCTTTGCTCTTCGATGGTTCTGAAGCTGGAGCTGACGAAGATGCCAATTTGGAAGGTTTGTCAGATTTTCCTGCCTGATTCCCTTCCTTCGATGCCTCAAAAGGCCCTTTCAATAATCCTCTCAAGGTTAGCTTGTTCTTGCACTCCTGCAGGACTCTAGAGCTAAAACCATGACAAATGGAACAAGAGCCCTGCAGGTGAATAGCTCCCAAACACTATACGCAGCTGGTATGACCACCGGTTAGAGACATCTTTTGGGTGCAGGAATCACACTTCTTGAATCCAGAAGGCTTGGATTCTTTAGAAGCCTTCTTGGACATATTTACCACAAAATACAACAGGGATCAACAACAAAATACTATAATAGAGATAATAGAAAGGAAACAGATACTCAGCCAAAAAAACAGACAGCAAAAAGTTTTTTTTTTTGAAAAGGGAAAGAAACGGAAGGAGGAGAGTCTCTAAGTCAAACGACAACTCCTCCAACCGAGGAGATGCCTCTAACTCAAATGGCTAGCTCCTTAGGTAGAGAGGGGAAATAAGGTAAAGCCCTCTAACTAAAATGGCTTGAAAGGGTAGGACGAATCCTCTAACTTATACGGATTCATGAGTTAGAAAGAAGAGAAAGGGTAGGCCTGAAAGAAACGACGGCCTCAACAAAAAACAGCAAATAAGCAGGTGGTAGATAGAGGGATAGACAAACAACAGATTCTACTGACCTACGGAAATAACTATGCTACTAAATAATAATATTTTACAAGAAAATATTAGAAAAAACAATCTAACTTAGCCTGAGTCAGTCAACAATCCCGAAGCTTCAAGCGGCAAACGAGATCTGGGTAACTCTCGCTAGGCATGTTGGGATAGGGTCTAGCCTCGAGCCAGTGGAAGCTCTCGAGCTTTAGAATGTGGCTGAGTTGGAGCCAAATATCGGCTCCGAACCCAACCAGCAAGAAGAAAGTTGAGATAGGGACAACATAACATCTACTATTTCACATTGACCGAAGCTATTGAAAGCATAACAAGAGTTGTTCGAAGTATTTCAGTGTGCAAAGTATTTGCAGAGTGTGTGCTTTATTACGGTGCAATTATTTCAAAGAGTTTGCTGTGTGCAAAGTACAGTTATATTGCAAAGTGCAGTCAATGTACAGCCATTTTGAAAAGTTTCTTGTGCTGTGTGCATTTATTCACAGAAAGCTGCCATTTCAGAGTGTTTCTTACACTGTGCAGACTTATTTCGCAAAGTATAGCCATTTCAAAAGGTTCTTGTGTATAGTTTGTTTGCAAAGTGCATTCATCTTGAAGTGTTTCTTATGCTGAGCTTTCTCCATTGTGTACAGTTTATTCGCAAAATAGTGTCTTTTCGAAGTATTTCTTACAGTGATAAGGAGTGGTTTCAAAAAGTACAGTGATTTCAAAGTAAAGTGCAGTAATTTCAGGGTGTTATTGTGCTACAGAGACTTATTTGACAAAGTACAGTTATTTCAAAGAGTTTGTTGTGCTATTGGGCATAATTACAAGTACTGGCATAAAGTCCTCGCATATATATTTATGTGTGTATGTTTGTACATAATTTCAAGCACCTTCACTACTGTGTGTTGATATGGCAGAGACATTTCACAGACCAAGTCCGCTTGTGTTTGATGATAATATAGCAGAGAATTGGAGAGTATTCACATAGGAATACAATATTTTCATACAAGCAGCTTTCCCTGACAAAGATGCATGTACAAGGGCTTAACTTAGCTGAGTCAGAAGCCATTGAAAGAGAGCTTTCATTTGTGTAGGCAGCAGAAGTATATGCAAGAGAGGGGGCAAACCATCATACTGTGGTACAGGCTGAATCAAAGGAAGAACCTGAGTGCTTAAAATGCAAATTTAGAGAAATGTGCAGCCCCCAGACAAATGTTATATTAGAGAGGCACTTATTTTATACAAGAGACCAAATGCCAGGTGAAACTTTTGCAGTTTATTTCACTGACTTGAGAAAAATAGCTAAAATGTGCAGATTTGGTGACCTGAAATATTAGTTAATAAAGGACAGGCTTGTGTGTGGTGTTAATAGTGCTGCAGTGAGAAAGATTTTGCTTTGTGACAGTGATTTAATATTAAGTAAAGCCATAGAGATTTGTCAAATGCGTGAGCTCACAGAAAGGCACATAAGTATGTTTACTAATCATCAAATCCCAAGAAGGAAAGTCATCCCTGCTAAGAAACTAAGGTCCCTCATGAAATCATCCAAGGCTAACTTCGAAAGAAAAATAGCCAAGGATTCAAAAGATAACCACAAAGCCTTCTTTAGCTATGTTAAGAATCTAAGTGGCAACTCACAGATATGCACTGAACTAGTGCAAAATAGCACAAAATATACTGAACCTACTGATATTGCCAACATCCTGGCAGATAGATTCAGTGCAAACGTCACCCCCCTCTCACCTCCAAAAGGGCCCACAACAACACCTGAAAAGTGTAGTGTCCCAAAAATCACAGATGCACAGGTGAAAACAGCCCTTTCAAAAGCCAAAAACACAGCATTAATGGGACCAGATGGTGTCCCAGGCTGCGTCTTGCATGAACTACAGAACGAACTAACCCCCCACCTAAACCTGCTGTTCTCCCTCAGCCTCTCCACAGGCTATGTGCCTATAGAATGACACACAGCAACGGTTATTCCTCTCCACAAAGGAGAGGCCACAACTGACCCTGGTAACTATTGCCCCATAAGCCTGACTAGCCTAGTCTGCAAGGCTATGGAGTGCATCATCATGGAACTCATTAACAAAGACATCGGGAACCTCCAAACACTTGACCCGACCCAGTTCGGCTTTGTTAAGGGCAAATCATGCCTACTAAACCTGGATGACATCTTCGAGACAGTCACCAAGGCCATAGACAAGGGAAAGGTGGTTCACACAGCCTACCTTGACCTCGCCAAGGCTTTCGACATCATTCCCCACTAGGGTATTACAGAAAAACTCACCAGCATGAACATAAACCCCTACGTCATGAGATGGGTTGACAACTGGCTTACAGACAGAACTCACACGGTAAAAATAGCGGGCTCCAGGTCCAACTCTAAACCATTCACAAGTGGTGTCCCGCAAGGCTCAGTCCTGGGACCCCTACTGTTCGGCATATACTTCTCAGAAGTACAGGCAAACACAGGAGGACTATGGCTAACCAAGTTCGCTGATGACTGCAAACTGGGAGCCATAATTGACTCTCCGGCTGACATGGACATCCTCCAAAAGGGCCTTACTGAGACGGACACCTGGTGTCAAAGTCATGGCCTCAAGCTAAATGCCAAAAAATGCATAGTCATCCCATTTGGGAAAAACAAAACACCCACAAATTACCACATAGGTGGCAGCCCCCTTAATGCAGAAGAGGAAATAAGAGATCTGGTGACCAAGGTAGATAGTAATTTCTCCTTTGACAATCATATTGCCAAAGTAATTAGGAAATCCTTCTATGTGGCCCATCTAATTACTAAAGGGTTCACATCTAGAAATAAAGAGGTTATAGTGCCCCTCTACGCATCACTCATTAGACCCATCATAGAGTACAATGCCCCATTTGGGATGTACCTCACAAGACACTTCCAACAGCTGGAAAGACCACAAAAGTACCTCACCAAGAGGATTACTGGCCTCAAACATATGTCCTATGCAGTCCGACTGAAAAAACTCCGGCTTTACTCAGTGGCATATCGCTTACTCAGAGGTGATCTCTGCCTGACTTACAAAGCCATGATCAACTCAGAATTGATGGACATGCTCCATGTAAAGAAATCAAAGTCACTGCGAGCCACGCGGTCTAGTGAGCTAAACTTTGCCACAACAATAAATAGAACAATAAATAGAACATGCTGGAGGGATAGATTCCTGTCACAGAGACTCCCCATGCTTTGGAACAAAATTCCAAATTACATCAGGCATCCCCTCACTAACACTCTTCAAGAGAAACCTTGACGAGGGATGGGTAACAGAAAATACACCCCTGGGATCACTTCATTGGCTCTGCATGACAGAGGATCAGTTAATCAATGGGGCGGCGAAAGCCGACACACTCTGGCTAGGCTTATAAATCCCCTCGGGCAGATAGCCTATTACCTATCTATGAACCTATGAACAAGTGATAAGAGCATGGTTTCAAGAGACTCTAGAGCAAATATAGACAGCATGGAACACGTGGCAAGCAGAAACAGGCCTAAACACACGGCAGCTGCAACCCCTGTGGGTGTTGCAGGGAAAAAACGTAGCTTTCTAGCAAGTTCCAAGACTAGCTCAGTATATAGGTCATCCTCAGTACAATGTAAGAGTGATTCAGCAAAACCCAAGTCAAGTCTTATTGTTAACTGTCGTAATTGTGGAGCCAACTATGAGACTAAAATAGAGAAGTCCTTAGCATTTGGTCAGCAATGCCACAAGTGTAAAAAATGGAACCATTTTCAAAAGTTTTGTAAATCAAGCAAACCTCATTCAGTTATTAAGAAAGGTCACTCAAAAAAGCAAGTTGGTCATTTAGAGACCTACAACCCTACTTTCTATGTAGATGGTGTATCAGTGGTCTGTAAAAACTTTAATGCAGTAGATTTACTTGGCAAAGAACAAAGTATTTTGTACTGTCCTGATCAATGGTAAACCCACGGAGCTCAAAGTAGACACTGGTTCAAAGTGTAATATAATGTCAGCAGAAACATTTGCTAAGGTGAAGGCTGGTGAGCAACTTAATTTGGTCAATTGTGCAAAGCTTGTTGCTTATGGAGGTGAAGAGATACAAACCGAAGGCTAAGTAGTGGCTTCTTGCTGTTCAGCTGGGAACAGTTACAGCTTGAATTTTTTTGTAGTCCGAAGACCTGTGCAGTCATTATTAGGTCTCAGAGACAGTTGTGGAATGAAACTGCTTCTTTTACCAAAGAAGTACATCATGTACGCACATGTCTCAGTTCCAGCTTCAGTGATACTATTTTCTCAGTATGCTGATGTTTTCAATGACAAGCTAAGCAAACTTTAGTTGTGTACTCCATGAAGTTAGACCCAGAGGTTAGTCTAGTTGTAAGACCAGCAAGGAGAGTTCCAATATCTATGCAGGACAAGGTCAAGGTCCAGTTAGACAAAATGGTGCAGCAAGGTGTGATTTCTCCAGTCACAGAACCAACTGAGTGGGTATCTTCCCTGACAGCTGCTTATAAGAATTCAGATGAAATCTGACCTAAGAGAGTTGAACAAAGCACTAAAAAGACCTCAGCATCCTATGCGTACAGTCGAGGAGATTGCAACTGTCATGCCAAATGCCACAGTTTTCTTCTCTCTTAGATGCAGAGAGTTCATTTTGGCAGGTAATGCTTGATCGCAAATCTTCACTACTGACTACATTCAGTACCTAATTTGGTAGATACAGATTCCTCAAGATGCCTTTTTGAATCAATTCTGCCAGTGAAGTCTTTCAGTGTGCAATGGAGTAAAATTTTTTCAGGCTACTCGTGTGCAATAATAAGAAGTTATGTACCTACCATAACGTTCCATGTTAGTTGTCTTCTTTTTGCCTTCTTTCTTGCTGGATGGGTTCGGAGCCGATCCTCGGCTCCGACTCGGCCTATACTATAGCTCGAGAGCTATTTCTACTGGCTTGAGGCAGCCCTATATCCTACAATACCATGCGCTAACTCCCCAGATCTCGTTGGCAGCTAATACATAGTACAGTTTTATTGTTACCAAAAAATAAGCCATTATATAAAGATATGGTCTTCCTGCTGGTAATACTCATGATACAGATAACCCTGAATAACTATATATCATGAAAGAGAAGGACTCAGAGATCTTCAAGTCTGTCCAGGCTAGGGGGCAGGAGGGAGGGACGCAAGAAAGAAGGCAAGAAGAAGACAACTAACATGGAACGTTATGGTAGGTACATAACTTCTTAATGTTAAGTTGTCATTCTCGCCTTCATTCTTGCTGGATAGGACAGCGTCTCTAGCACCTAGGTCCTGGGTGAATCAACGGAACAGACTCCTGAGTCAGCTCTATTTCTGGAGGCTATATCAAGTTTGTAATGGGTAACAAAAGTATGTTGAGAAGCCCATGTAGCTGCTGCACAAATGGCATCTAATGGTAACCTTGCTTGAAAGGCTGTTGAGGTTGATAGTGCCCTGGTTGAATGAGCCTTAGGTCTTGAAGGAAGTTGTTTGTGTCTCAACTCATAGACAAAGGTAATTATGGATGCTAACCATCTGGAAAGAGTTACCTTTGATACCGGAAGTTCTTTCTTTCCTTCAGCATAAGAGAGGAAGAGCTGTTCTGACTTTCTGAATTGTTTTGTCCTGTCTAGATAATACCGCAGTTGACGATGAACATCCAAGGAATGTAGTTTCTGTTCCGCCCTGTTTGAATAATTTGGGAAGAAAACAGGCAAGTCAATAGTGTGGTTCAGATTTGATTCAGATGAGACTTTGGGTAGGAAGGAAGGATTCGTTCTGAGAGCTACCCTGTCTTTATGGAAAACCAAATAAGGGGGACGGACAGACAAGGTCTGAAGTTCCAACACCCTTCTGGCAGATGTTATAGCCACCAAAAACAGAGTTTTCCAAGAGAGAAGCTTGAGGGAACAAGAAGCTGCAGGCTCAAAGGGAGGGAGAATTAATGAAGTTAACACTAAATTTAGATCCCATTGTGGAGGAGGATCCTTAATGGGAGGTCTGAGTAAGAAGATGCCCTTGAGGAAAGCTTTACAGAGTTTATGTGACATAATATTGGTTTCTGAGAGCCCTACATGAAAATTGGCAATGGCCACTAGTTGTACTCTGACAGTGGCCGACGACGACCCTGAATGAAAAAGCTCTGCCAGAAAATCTAGAACTTTATGAATTGGTGCATTAAAAGGATCTAAGGACCTAGCTTCTGCCCATAATGAAAAACACTTCCATTTACTCGCATAAGTCTTCCTAGTATTGGACTTATGGGAGGCAAGAATGATATCACGGACAGGAAGAGAAATAAAGGGAAGCCTGGCTAAGGTTGGAAGTGGAGCTACCAAGCTGTGAGGTTGAGGGAGTGAAGAGACTGGTGCAGCTTGCCCGTCAGATGGGTCAAAAGGTCTGGAAATGGTTCCAGATTCCAGGGCTGTTCCAGTAGATGACGGTGCAGGAACGGAAACCATACTTGTTGAGAACAGTACGGAGCAATGAGGATCATTTTGGATCTCAATGCGGTTGCTTTCTGAATTAACAGCGGAATCAACGGAAAGGGGGGAAAAGCGTATAGAAGACCCCGAGGCCAATCGTGGACAAGAGCGTCTCTGGGGGGATGGCCTGGTAGAGGGAAGAGTGTGAAGACGTCGAGGCACTTGCTGTTTTGAGGTGTTGCGAAAAGGTTGCAGCAAGGCTGGCCCCACTTTTGGAAAATTCTCTCTGCTACCGCTTGATTTAGAGACCACTCGTGAGGCATGAGAATTGTTCTGCTCAGTCTGTCCGCTATGACTTTGGACCTCCCTGGGATGTGCGTTGCTATCAGAAACCGCTGAGAGGAGATCGCCCACTGCCAAAGTCTGAGTGCTTCTCGACATAGGGGGTAGGACTTTGTTCCTCCCTGCTTGTTTATGTACCACACTACAGACATATTGTCCATTTGAATTGCTATAGTCCCCGTGGGAAGAGAGTCCTGAAGTGCTTGCAACAATAAAAGCATTGCTCTCATCTCGAGGACATTTATGTGCAGGTGGCATTCTAATTGTTGCCATGTGCTCTGGACAGTCCTGCCCTGATAGTGCCCCCCCCACCCGATCAGGGAGGCATCCGTTGTCACCGTGGCAACTGGAGGGGGGAGAACAAAGGGTCTGCCCTGAAGAAGTTGAGGGGAGACCATCCACCAGGAGAGGTGTTTTTTGCAAGTTGGGGTTATCAAAATGTTGTGAGTCATTGGGAGATGTTGAAAGGACCATTGAGAAAAAAGCATCCACTGGAGAATTCTCATGTGGAAGCGGGCTAAAGGAAGAAGGAGAATTGCCGCTGCCATGAGGCCTAATGTTTTCAGTACTAACTTGACTTGAATTCTGTTGGACTGAAACAGAAACTGAACATTCCGCCATATGTCTGTCACTCTCTGAGGTGGTAATGTTTCAGACATTTCTGTGGTGTTTAACACGGCGTCTATGAAGTTTATACATTGACAAGGCGACAAGGAGGATTTTGCGAAATTTATGGAAATACCTAGTTTGTTGCAAATGCGAATGGTGTAATCCCTGGCTATGATAAGATGCTGCTTGCTGGTAGCGGTAATGAGCCAGTCGTCTAAATATGGAAACACCTGGAATCCTTTTTGTCTCAGATGAGCCGTAACCACTGCCAAACATTTGGTGAACACTCAGGGGGCTGTGGTGAAATCAAAGGGCAGGGCTCTGAATTGGTAATGACTGGCTCCCAGCCGGAAGCAGAGAAACCTCCTGGAGCGCCTGTGTATCTTTACATGATAGTACACGTCCTGAAGGTCTAACGAGCACATCCAGTTGTCTCTGCCCATGAAGGGCAGAATGGACTGCAGCGTTACCATCTGAAATTTTGTCTTCTGCACAGACTTGTTCAGTCTGTTGAGGTCCAAAATGGGTCTGCAGTCTCCTGTCTTTTTTGGTACCAAAAAGAACCTGGAGTAAATTCCGGATCCTAGCTGGTCTGCTGGGACTGCCTGGATGACTCTTTTTTCTAACAGCTTTTTTTATCTCTAGCTATGCCTGACCCCTTTGTGCGGGTGGTACGTCTGGGAGGGGTCTCGGCGATTGGATTGGAGGGGAAATGAAGGGGATTTTGTAACCCTCGGATATGATCGACTGTACCCATTTGTCTTGAGAGAGGGATTGCCAGGCTTCCGGGTACAGAGATAATCTTCCCCCGACTGCCTCCGAAGGTGGACAGTTGGGCAGCTTCTCAGGGATGTTGAAAGGGTTGGTCAGGGAAGGATTCCCTGGAACCCTGGTTCTGTGGACCCCCTCTGCCCCTGGGGCAGCGTCTATTTTTGTTCCCCCCTCTGCCTCTGGGGGGAAGTTCACCATGTGCGGCAGGCGCGACTCCCTGTGGCTTGCGGAACCACATCTTTCTACCCTTCTGACCTTTAGGGTATGGTCTAGATGGTGTGGAAAAGTGGACTCCCACGACAGAGAGAGTCTTACCATCTTGCTCGCACCTGGTGAGGGTATTCTTCACCTGAGGTCCAAACAACTCTGAACCATCAAAGGGGGTGTTGGTGAAGGACACCTTGAAGGGATCAGCAAAATTGCAGAGTCGCATCCAGGCGTGACGTCTCAATGCAACACCTGTGCCTGCGGCCCTACTCGCTCCATCAGCTGCATAAGAGATAAGCCGCTTGGAGGAGTTGGCAATGGAATTCAGGGTAGCCAGCTGGGAGTTAATCTTGTCCTGATACCTCGCAGCAGAAGGATCCTGTATGGTTTCACCCAGTTCTTTGAGCAAATCTCTCTGAAGGTGGGTGAAATGACATAAATAGTTCAGCGACCGCATAGCAAAGGTCGCTGAAGCAAACATCCACTTACCGTACCTGTCCATAGTCCTAGAGTCTTTATTAGGAGGATGAACAGGTACAGAAGGATCAGCTAATTCCTTCTTAGTGGCGGCTGCTACCACCATAGCATCTACCGAGACACCCTTGGTCAGAAATGGTTTGTCTACCGGAGAAGAAATAAATTTAGAAGGCCTCCTAGGGGTAGGTTCCATCGAGTCAGGAGCTGCCCACGCCTTTCTGGCCACTACTTCCATCAGTGGGTCAAAAGGAGGGGACACCCAGGAGGTGGAAGGGTGAGACCCAAAAGCGTCAAGGTAAACTGACTCGTCCTCGGAGGGTTTGAGGGTGGACCAATTCCCCCTCTGTTTCAGGATCTCTAGGATGTCTGAAAAGGAGACATCCTCAGAGGGGGATCTCGGGGAACCCTCCGACTCATCCAAGTCGGTGTCCGAAGTGAGAGACTCGGGGGATTCCACGTGCTTCCTCTTGCACTTTCTTTTCCTAGGGGGTTCCCCTGAAACTTCAGGGGACCCCTCGGACGAGGAAGAGACACCCAAAGTGGGTACCCTGTGCTTTGGATCTCTGCTATCAGTTTCCAGAGGATGACCAGAGACCGTAACAGGAACTGTAGAGGAAGGAGCTGAAGGAACCAACCTTGGAGTGGACACCGGATCCAGCACGCTCCTCATCACCTCAAAGGCTCCCCTATCAGGCACCGAAGACAGCCCTGGCTCCGAGGATACCAGGACCGCCCCCGGCACTGACAGAGAAGGCTCTGAGAATGATGTCAGGGCCGAACTAACCAGAGCCGACGCTCCGAGAGGGAGAATGGGGTCGAGCAAGAGTCCGATGCCACTCGCCCCCTCGGAGCCGACGATGGAGTCCCGGTGCCTGGACCTCTCCATGGAAGGCACCAATGAAGAGGTCGGAGCCAATGACGGTGGAACCGAAGGTGGTAGTATCGGCTCCAACGTGGGCAAGGTCCCGGTTCCGACAAACTCCGACTCCGAACTCAACTGAAGAGTGGTACCAAGGGAGCCACAGTCTGATGAGATGGGCTTTGAATTATTTGGGCCAGTGCCTGGGACTTGAGGAGTCTACTGACCACCCTCTCAATGTCATGGTCGGACAGCCTGGAAGACCACACAGAAGGCACCCCAGCCGAGAATCGAACCAGAGAATCTCTTGCTGTGAGGTGACAATGTTAACCACTGCGCCGCCTATTTGGAGGGAATGGTGAAGCAGAGCATGACAGAAATCTTATGAAAGTTCTGGACAGAGTGCGTAAAGTGAATGTAAAGCACAGTCATCCAAAGTGCAAATTCAGACTACCAGAAGTTACTTATGTAGGTCATTTATTTATCAGTACAGGCTTATGACCAGATCCTTCCAAGGAAGCAGCCATTTTTGAGATGCCAGCTCCAGACAATGTCCAAGCTTTATAGCATTTTCTTGGTATGGTTAACTATTTCGGAAAGTTTATCCCTGACTTTAGTGAGTTATCAGCACCTTTGAGAGAGCTGACACACAAAAATGGTGTATGGTCATAGCTAGAACAACACCAGAGAGCATGTGATAACCTCAAACAGAAAATTGCTAACCTGTCTACATTAACATTATGGCACAGTGGTGCAGCAGTAGCATTGTCACCTCACAGCAAAAGGTTGTCTGGTTCGATTCTCGGCTGGCGTGCCTTCTGTGTGGAGTCTGCATGTCCTCCCTGCATTTGTGTGGGTTTCCTCCGGGTGTGCCGGTTTCCTCCCACGTTACAAAGGCATGCGTCTGGAGTGTTTCCCCCTAGGCCTCCGCTGAAAATTGGCTTCATTCCAAGTTGGACTTTCCCAGTTGACAAATGTTAAATAAATAAATAAATTAACTAAATAAATAAAACATACTATAATGTCCACAAGTAGTTCATTCCTGTGATGCTTCAAAGTTTGGTTTTGGTGCAGTTATTCTTCAAGAGGGCAGACCTGTTGCCCATGCATCTATAACTCCTACTCAAACTGAGCTGCAGTATGTTCAAATTGAGAAGAAACTTTTGGCAATTGTGTTCACATGTTCGAAGTTCCATGATTATAATTTATGGCCGAGCTATCCAGATAGAAAGTGACCATCAACCTCTAGTCACTATTTTAAAGAAGCCTATGGATTCTGCTCCAGCAAGACTACAAAAAATGATGCTAAAACTGCAAAAGTACAATTTCAAAATGGTCTATACAAAAGGTAAATTTCTTTATCTGGCAGATACCTTATCCACATCACCCAAAAATACCATGGAACAGCTTGATGCAGAGAATTTTGACTTTGATGTCATGGAAGTATGTAATTTTTCTGCCACGAGACTTGATAAGCTGAGAGATCATACAAAGACTGATCCAGTTTTGCAAAAGCTCAACCACTTCATCAATGTAGGATGGCCATCAAAGCAATCCTGTCTACCGCCAGAAGTACAAACTTACTTTCTATACAGACAGGAGATGCTGATGGAAGATGGTATCATTTTCAAAGGTCCAAAAGTTGTTCTTCCTACATCCTTACAGCATGAATACATTCAGATTTTACATCGTGACCACCCAGGTTCTAATTCAACTAAAAGAAGGGTGAGAGGACTAGTAATTTGGTCTTCTCTAACAAAAGACATTGATAAAGTGTTTTCTTCTTGTTCAGTGTGCAACAGTACTAAGCTGCATTTGCAAAAAGAGCCACTTCAGCTAAGCTAAATTCCTGAACTACTTTGCTCAACAGTAGCAACTGACATATTTGAGTGTAACAGACATTACTTAGTGTTGGTAGACTCTTATTCAAACTGGTTTGAGATTGATTTGCTACCTAACCTAATGTCCAGTGCTGTTATTACTAAGATTAAACATCATTTCTCAGTCCATGGTAGTCCATACAAAGTTATTTCTGACAACGGTTCTCAATTTACCAGTCAATTGTTTCAGAGATTTGCTAAAGAGTGGGACTTTATCCATGTTACTAGCAGTCCTGAATATCCTCAGTCAAACGGCCTTGCTGAACATGCAGTACAGAGTGCAAAGCAATTACTGGAGAGGTCAAAGCATGACAATACTAATATCTTCTTTAATTTACTCAGTATCACAATATACTCCGTGACAATCTACGTGGCTCTCTTGCTCAGAGACTTCTATCTAGGCAAACAAGAACAGCCTTCCCTATCAGTTCTAGTTTGTTGGTGCCTAATGCTAAAACAACAACAATCAAAGTCCAACTTTTTAGGAAGCATTCTATTAGAAGTCCAGCGATGATAAAACTAACAGATTTCTTCATCCATTAAAAGAAGGAGAGATAGTGAGGATGCAAACGGCGAAAGGCTTTGATTGAATTGGTCAAGTGAGAGGTATATGTATCAAGCCAAGATGCTACTTAGTAGAATCTGAAGGTATAGAGGAGGAACAGCAGACATCTTCTTCCTGTATCAGAAATGATATCGCAGCATCGTACCTGTGATACAGCCTCTAGATCTCAGAGCAACCCAGAGAATGTTTGTACCGGAGAACATGTCGCAGTATCCATTCCCATTCCTGATGATGTCCCAGTTGTCCCCAAAGTTGAACATTCCTTGAAGACAGTCCCTGTTGCTAGATCCAATTCTGACTTTTATGTTACATGATCAGGTCATATTTCTAGACCTAGTGTGAAATAAACAGTAACTTGGACATAACTGTTTTATGTGTGTCTGATTTTGTATGCCCGCATGTCAAATAACTAGTTCTGTATAATTGCATGTCAAAAGATCATTTCTGTAAATTGAATGTCATTGAATATTGTCATGTCATATATGGACTATTTCTCAAAGGGGGAGGATGTTGATTAGAGTGTGTGTATGTACCTTTAAGAAGCATTTCCAGATGTAGCACATGCATATAAATACTGAGCTCGTGCAAGCAGCAGTGCCATTTTGTGAGAACAGCCAGAGTGTTAACATGTATGAGTGCGGTAGTTAGTCTGTTTTTAAGTTTAAGTTACAAAGCCTCATTTCTGATGTGTTTGTGTATACTAAAGCTGCTTGAACAGAACTCACGAATGTTCATCTGTTTTATCCTAACCAGACGAGTGACAATAGTCACTTTCTCTGCCCCTGAAGATATGCCCTTTATAAGCAAAGGAGAGCCACTTTTGTCAAGTGTGAAGGGAAGGGGCAAGTGAAGACTCTTCAGCTGGCTGAGGTAGAGATATGGAAGTTGGGGTCCAGTATGCCTAAGAGTTATAATTTGTGCTTAGAGAGAAGAATTTCCAGTCTTTTGTTTCTATTTTCATGGACAGGGTAGATGTACTGGAATTTGCTAAGGATCTTTTTCTTGCCTTCTGAATTTTCAGGTAAGAAAAGGAAAAGAGTTCTGTCTCCCTCTGACTACATTTTTTTAGTCAAAAGAGCAGACATTGCAGGAGGAGAGTTATACCTCAGAAATTTCTTCTCAGTCTCAGCCTTCTGATTCCGAGGAAAGTATAACATCAGATTTCCTTGCTGAACAGATTTCTTTCACTGGCATTTTATCTAAGTGCCCCCCCCCCCCCCCCCCCACTGGGTCAAGAATACGATTCTTATTGCATAGAAAATGTATTATAAATTGTTACAATTACAGATGCCAAAGCTGCTTCTATTCTTCCTGAATTGTCTGGTTAACAGAATGATTTTTCTCACTGCCTCCAACTTTTCTAATATCAGCCTCCTGCTCCCAACAAGAGGTGCAGTAGATAATATAAGCCAGGCACAGTAAATCTCAAAAACTTCCTGAATTTGGGAACAACTGGAATATGATAAGCATCGCTGAGATCTAGAGTCATCATGACACAGCGGCTGTTAACAATGTTAGGACCAACAGTAAGGTGAGTATTTTGAATTTCAGAACTTTTACAAAGGTGTTTAGAAAGAACAAGTCAAGGATGGGTCCCCAGGAGTGCTTCTTTTTCAGTACCTAAAGATTTTGGAGTAAAATCCTTTGCCTTTGTGAATTGCAGGCATTGGTTATATGACCCCCTGCTTCTACCATGTGATAGAACATTAAATGAAACAGCTGTGTCTGGTATGGAGAGTGTGGGAGAATTCCTCTGAAAGGGGAGAATTTTCTATTCACTGCATAGTGTATCCTCTCCAAATTATTCTCCAAAACTATTTGTGTGAGACTACTTGTGGCCAGGCTGCAGGGTTAAGAGGGAGTCCGGGGTCAGGAGGAACAGAAGAAAGGGTAGAAGGTGGTGCTAGGGGTGCTCTGTGACTCACCATAGTCATTTCTTTGCTGGGGGCTGGTTCTGTTTTGGAAATTAACCCCTCTTGTTTGGTTTTGAAGTATTATCCTCCTGCTATTTCCTTTTGGATCCCTGACTTTTGTTTGGCTGGGATTTTTGCTTGTTCTGCCTCTTGAAGGAAGATGCCTTATTTGGGGGAGATTTCGGGTGCATGAAATATCCTAGATACTCCATGCAGTAATCTGCATCTATCATCTGACTGAGAATTTGTGGAAGAGTGGGCCCAAACATCAATTCAGAATTTGAAGGTGCACTCAAGATTTTGGCTTTTAAATCAACAGAGAAGTTCTGTTTACATAACCAAGCATACCATCTTAATACAATAGAAGCAGCAGCATTTCTTGAAACTATCTGTGCATTCAAGCACACCTCTCAAATCATATTTCAAAACCTGAGTCAAATTAGAAACAATTTCCTTCATATAAGACTTTTGCTCTGCAGATAAAGATCCAGCAAAATCATCCAAACTGTACATACATTGTAAAATAAATGTCCACATGTAGCCTTGATAATTTGCCATTATAAAGGTTAGACTACTACAAAGAGACATCCTTCTGCCCTGTAGGCAGTGGGAATTAATAACATAATGTCTGCTTCAATGTTTTACTAGATGCTGTTACTACCTGCTATTAAAAACAAAATGGAACTCACTGGAAAAATGTCATATTGATAATGGGAAAGGAACAGACAAGGAGGTGATTATATATTAAAATGACTCTCACAAATGTGCATCTCTTTGTATATCTATGAAAGGACTCTGGTGTTCATAGTAGAGAGTTAAGGGGCCCCAGAAATGAGTGCTAAATTAAGTTTCAAGGAAGATCATCAATGTTCTGGATGTGGTAGGATTAATGGCTCCATTACACATTAAATGTGTCACATTAAATGAAAGCAATCTGACAGAATATGGCAGAAACAGTGATAAGGAGTTAAAAGGTCAGTATCCACTATGAGACGAGTACCTTCTTTTGTTGGCATATTCCTACATGCAACATCATTAAGACTCCTTTACAATATATGATTCCTGCAACTAGTGACTATGGCTAGTGACATATTTTGCTTCAAAATGGAAGCACCTGAGTCACTCAGCCCAGTCAATATGTACAGATATCAAAATATTCCAATCATTTTTCAAGGACCAGTATGTCACATGTAAAGAACAGAGTAGGCATGAGACAAATAAATAGAATATGTTTATTCCTTCTGGATTGATTTCAAGAGTCTCTCCTTCAGAAAAATAACTCCTATAACTGTGCTGTAATATCAGCTACTATAACGGGGTTGGGACGTTATACTCAGTAGGTTGCAACTAGTTATGAGAATCTGTTTATGTAATGTTTGAAAATTCAAACACGTCTTATTAAATGCTGTCTTTGGGAGCAAGATTTATTTGCAAAGCAGTATTGATCGACACTCATTTGTGCAATTACTAGTAAGCAGCTGTTTGTTTTGTTCCCTTGGAAGTCTGAATTGCATGTTTGTTGATTTCTCCTTTCCCTTGTGATGGTGCAACCTTGAAATTGGTATATATAAATAGTGAGGATGTGGGGGTTTCAGCCCCCACATTGGAGGGGGTACATGGGGACATGTCCCTTGCAAAAATGCTTATTTTTGTGTGATTTGATGTATTTTTATTTTGAAATGTTGTTTACACTTAAAAACTTTTGCTCATTTTTGATGGCGGTTGTGTGAGGCAATCACAGATGAGTCAAATACTTGTCAGGGAGCTGTTTGCGTAATGCAGTGTATTTTGTTTTCACCAAACTTTGCACCTACAAACCACACACAGATCTACTTAGTTTGTCTAATCTCCTGTTTAATTGTTTCAGTGTTACTGTCTTAATCTTGCAATTGAGTCCTTATTGTTATGGTTCTATTAATTGAATTCAGGTTGTATTATGGTTTATAGTAATGCGTTATCAAATAATAAAGCTGGATTTTTGGGACAAAAAAAAAAAAATATATATATATATATATATATATATATATATTTATTCATACTCATTACCACAAAAAGTACCAATAGGGTTACCTTATTTAACACTTTCATTTGACATCAAAACCCATCATAAATAACATTCCTAAGTTTTAGTTTATTACAGTCAAGACAGAATGCTCAGATGTGGAAGATAAGTATAAATGCTTATATGGAAAACAAACTTTTACAGAAAGATTACAATGCTCATTCACTATAAATTCATATTCAGGAAGTGTAAAGTAAGGGTAGACCACAGATAGTAGAGGAAAAATCCAACACACATCTAGAGGTAATTCCAAAAGTGTGAAGTTTATTGCAACTTGCACTCCCAGAGAAAATGTAATCAGGTAAGGCTGGATTAAAAACACACTTAGAAAGGCAATGAATAAGGTGTTTGCAATTTTATTTTCAATTTGCCATATGAGATGATACGATATATCAGGGGTTGAGTAAGAAACATACCCTGGGATCCATAAAGGCTTATTGTGATGCTGAAGCCTTAACATGAAAAGTTTCTGCATCCTGGTAAGCCTTTCCAGTTCAGAGACTGATCTGTCACTATGATTTTCCCTTTGTGGCGGCTGTGGTACCAACAATGATCTCACTGGTGAAACTGCATGCTATGCTAATCTAACAGCCTGGGGTAGTGGCTATTGTAATTAGCCATGTACTCCCCCATCTCTATGGAAATGGGCATGGCTCATGTTTAACTTGGCAGTTAATTCTTAATCTAGGAGGAAAAAAAAAGGAAAAAGTGAAGTCCATGTTTTGAAGGCATTCACCCATTCGCTCCTATAGGAGCAGTCATGGTACAGCTAAGTAAGAGTGTGTGTGTGTGTGTGTGTGTGTGTGTGTGTGTGTGTGTGTGTGTGTGTGTGTGTGCGCGTGCTTATGGGTGTGTGTGTGTGTGTGTTTCCATGAGTGAGTATGTGGGGGCTGTGTTGGATAACTGGCTGTTTGTGTATATGTATATGTGTTTTTATGTGTAAGAGGATATTTATGCTAATACAATGTGTGGGCTGGTAGGGAAAACACTACTGTTGTTAGGTCTGATAGCCCAGTTTTTGATTCATTACCATGTCTCTGAATCAAACACTTGTCTAACAGCTCAATGTTTGATTCAGAGACATAGGAATGAGCTGTGAATAAGGTGTTTCTCTTTGTGGTTTTAGTAGTGTAGCTAGGGCAGTGCAGAAAGGGCAACTGCCTGAGGTGGAAAGTATTAGAGGGTGAGATCTGATCAGCCATCCGTCATCCCAGTCACTCTTAGTGCAATACCAACTTTTAAAAGATGGTATAGCATTAGCAGGCAAATCTGAGCTGTGCACCTCTTCATATGTGGTCTAACTGTAGCAAGCAGTTTGTTACAGTTTAAATGTAAAAAAAATATATATTTTTAATAAAACCTGAAGTGCTGTAGTGTTCTATGCAAGATATAAACTGTAGCAACTGTTTGATACATTGTAGCAAGCAGTTTGCAACAGTTAAAAAGAGAAAAGTTTTTTTTTCTTAACTAGAACCTGAGCACCCTACTGCTCTGTGCTTAGTATAAACTGTAGCAACTGCTTGGTATATTTGTAGCAAGCAGTTTGCTACAGTTTAAATGGATTTTTTTAAACTAAAACCTGGGAGCTGTGACCCTCTCTGCAGGGTATGAACTAAGCAACAGTTTGCTACAGTTTAAATGAAAAAAAAAAATAATTTATTTATTTATTACTATTTATTTTTTACTACAATATAAGGAAGGAGGGTTGGGGGCAGGGCACAGAAGCAGGCCTTAAAAAGCTGGGGCAGGAGGGGAGGGTATATACTGTATCTGGATACCTAGTCAGAGTGCCAGTAAAAGGAATGGACTTTTTTTTTTTTGCTCTTCAGATGAGGAGTTGAGGGGGATGGTAACAGTGGTGCAGTGGTTAGTATTGTCACCTCACAGCAAGAGCCTCTGTAGTTTGATTCTTGGCTGGGGTGCCCTCCCTAAGGTTGTGTGGGTTACCTCCAAGTTCTCCTGTTTCCTCCCACATCCCAAAGACATGCTGAAGGTGGATTGGACACTTTAAATTGGCCCTAGGTGTGTGTGTGTGTGTGTGTGTGTGTCCTGTTTAAGGTTGCACACCGGGCTGGCAACTCAACACCATAAAACTCCACTGCCAATCATTCTGCAGACCATTGTTCTGCTGTGGTAACCCCTAAAGGGAAAAGCCAAAAGGAGAAGAAAAACAAAATGAGGAGTTGAGGGGGTAGGGTGCTGGTTTGTGGGACCAGCACAGCATACTGGTTGAGCCAGCTATGCTTCTGTGTGGCTTTACCATGCCTTTGAATCAGAGATTCTCTTTGCCACTCTAACTGCCCAATCCATGTAGGCTAGTTAGCATGAACAAAGAGAATCTGTTTGAATCCTAGCCAAAACATTTTGTTGTAAAAAGGGCATTTCCCATGTGGAAATTATGCAAGCTGTAAATATATTAGAGACACAAAAACTTCAAGTTGGAATTATGGCGAGCAATTCAGTATTCATCAGTATATAATTGTCAATTGTAATGCAACTTTTATATTGGTATAACAAACAGAAGTTTTAAAACTTGCATCTCTGAACATTTTAGAGTTATTAGGACTCAAAGGCAAACAAATGCACTTTATAAACATAGTTCACTGGGCGAGTCTAGTAGTAATTTTTGTCTGATTTGTAAAATAAGATTATATATACAGAGGACAGACAGAGACATGAAAAATGTTTTGAGCAGATGAGAAAATCAACTGTTTTTTTAAAGCGTCAAGCTTCTTCAATCTACACTGAATTAAATGTTTGTATCTGACCGTTATTTAAAGCATCATAAGGGGAAATAGTGGCATTGCATTGCAAAATTGGTTATTACAGTTTAAACCACATATACTGTGTAAGCTAAACTATATTCATAGTTACTTGTTTAATCTATCACCTATCTCTCTATCTATATCTATCATCTCTATCTATATGCATGTGTAAGTGTGTGTGTGTTTATTGTCAATACAAAGTTACTGCATTGATGTGTTTTGAAACAGCAATGTGGTAAAAAGTACAGTAGTGTGAGCAAATGTACCATAACCGTAGATGGTGAAATGATCACTGCTGCAGTACCCTAAGCTATATGGGTTATGTCCTTTAAGGCTATAACAATAGACCAGCTTCTAAAGCTTTGGGACACTTTCCACTCACCCAAATCAATAGTCAGCTTGAGCTGAGCTGACTAAAAAGAGAGGTTTGGGCACCAAGCCCTTCAGAGCTTTCATGCCAACAGAGTGAGGGAGGCTGACCTCTGAAAGGACAATGCTAGGAACAACAAAAAATAAAAGTCCACACCCTGCCAAAAACAACACATCAAGAAACAAGAGGGATGGAGCGAGGAAGCTGCTATTCTAGCAGTGATCATCTGAACATCTACTGTCATGGTAAATTTATGTACACAATGGTACTATATTTTTCATATTGATCACTGTTGCAGTAGCCTAAGCTATATGGGTAGATTACCATAACTTTCAAATTTTGGGAGGTGGAAGGAGAAGAGTCCAGGAGCACCTGGAGAATGGTCTTAGCAAAGCCTGATCTAGACCTAGAGAAGGAATCAAGCTTATATTGCCTTGTAAAAGTATATACAGAAAACCAAGTTGCTGCTGCTAGAATACTTCTAGAATCTAACCTTTTACAAAAAGCCATATATGAAACCAAGGCCCAGGTAGAGTGGGCCTTGGCCCTGCTTGAAATAGTTTTATTGTGGTGAGTACAAAAGGGAAATAGCTTTAGACAACCATTTGGAAACTGCTTTGACATAGGTTGTCCCTTCTTTCCTTCATAAAAAATTAATAATTCATCAGAAGAACTGAACGATTTATTTCTGTCACGATAGTACCTGAGTTGTCTGTGGAAATCTAAGGTATGCAGCATCCCTTCTCCCTCAATTTTAGGTTCAGGAAAGAAAACAGGGAGATGTATAGTATGGCTTAAAGTGTACATGGATACCACTTTAGGTATAAAAGAAGGATTGGTTCTCAAAAAAAAACTTGTTCTGGTGGAAAATGAAGTAGGGTTGACTCACCATAAGAGCTTGCAACTCAGATATCCTTCTTGCAAGGCTCACAGCAATCAATAAAATTGTTTTCCATGTTAAGAACATCAAGTCAGACAGGTTAGCTCTTCAAATGGAGCAAGTGTTTGCTTCTCTAACACAAAATTAAGATCCCAAGGAAGAGACACTGGTTTTCTAGGTCTCTTAAGCAAGACCCTTTTCAAAAACATTTTAATATAAGGATGCATTTACAAGAGGGGGCTCCATGGACAGAGATGCTGAAATTGCCAATAAATAAACCTTGAGAGAGGACTAAGAAAGTCCATAGGACAGCAACCTACACAAATATTGTAAAATCAGAGAACACCTTGAATGGGTGCTGGTTATGTTGTTGGCACCAACTTGAAAACCTTTTCCATTTTCTAATATATGATTTTCTAGTAGCAGGCTTTCTTGCCTCTATTAGTACCTGCTGCACATCTTCAGTAAACAGGTGCCTAAAAGGAAGTAAGACCCCATCATCCAGACAGTAAAACACTCCTCATCTTGTGTGAGTAAATCCAGGCTGTGAAGAAGCTTGTGGTAATTGCCCCTCACCATTTCCAAAAGAATGGAGAACCACTGTTACCTGGAACAGAAGAAAGTCACCACAATGATCTTTAAGGATTCTGTCTGAATCTTCAGAATTACCCTGGATATCAGTGAAAATGGTGGAAAACAAACAGGAACATTCCTGTCCAAGGAAAAGGAAAGAAAAAAAAGACATCTACATTTCAGGCCTTCTTGCATGGAGATCTGCAGGAAAATCTTGCCAGCTAATTGTTCAGACAGAAAGCAGGAAATAGGTCTACTTGAAGAACTCCCCACAGATGGATCAAATCTTGGAAGACCCCAGATCTAGTTTTCATTTTTGATGGTCTGCTCTTGTCCTGCTTAGCTTGGCTGCCACACAATTTTCCTCTGATGGAGTGTAGGATGCCTGTAATTGTGCTGTGAAGCTACATCCCAAGCTAACATGGCTAGAATGCAATGGAGGGTATGACCTGGTTCCCCCTTGCTTGTTGATCAGATGACTGTGGTATTGTCTGTAGTAACTTGAAGTGGTCCCAGGGACCAAAGATGATTCATTGAGTTGAGTACCTTGATCAGAGCAAGCATCTCTTTTATATTTATGTGCTTGCATCTGTCCTTTGTGTCCCACGCACCTTGCACTTTTATGTCTCCTGAAACTGCTTCCCAAACAAAGTTCGAGATGTCTTTGGTGACAGATTGCTTTGGAAAATGGAGGGAGAAGGGGAGACATGGATATAATGATATTTGCTGTTTCCAACAAATGATTTATCTTCTTCTGACAAATCCCAGCAATGGGATTTGAAAAGACAAAGGAATTTGATGCTGACACCAAAGACACTTCAGAAACCATTGTATCTTTGTCATGTGGAGTCTTGCTAGGGGTATCATAAGAATCATAGATGCCGTGAAACCCAAAATTCTGAGGTGTTCCTTCACAGTGACTGAAGTCTGAGTGGTAAACCTTAGAACTAGATCTAGATATTGAGCTATTTTTTCCTGTGGAAGAAAGGCTCTTTGAACTGAGGTGTCTTGCTGACATCGCAAGAACACAATCCTGTGTGAATAATTCAAAAAGAGTTTTGAATTTTCTCTTGGAATTTCAGCTTGTGTAAGAGATCTCTCACTCAAGTAAGATTCCTGACACTTTGAAAAAAACTCTGTAAAGATAAGCAAGTCATTTAAATACAGAAAAATGTGGATACCCTGCAGGCTACAATGAGCTGTAACTGTAGCTAGATATTTTGTGAACACTCTTGGTATAGTGGAGAGTCCAAATGGTAAGGCAGAGAACTAATATGGTTATGTGTGTTTTAAATCTAGTGTTACCAGGAAGCTTGAATGAGGAAGATGAGGTAATATAGTGTGATGTGTCAGCATTTTGAACTCGGGCACTATCACAAACAGGTTTAGGAAAAAAGATCTAAAACTGTTCTTCAAGCATTTTCTTTCTTTGGTACTAAAAACATCCTTGAATAAAAACCTTTTCCTACATGGGAAGGAGGAACTGGTTGTATCATTCCCTGAGACTGCATGTGATGAAGGATAGTTAGAAACAAAAGAGTCTGGTCTCATGGATGAGGGATTACCCCCAGAATCTCCTCTCTCTGACATTGTAACCTTAATGAGTGATCTCCATAACTCATTTGTCTGAAAGTATTTGTTGCCAGAGAAAAGTGGAGATTCAGACTTTCTGGAAGGGAATAAGGACTGCTAGGATGGGAGGGAGGTACAAAGTCCCTTAAACAGTCATTCTGACATCTCAAACTGTCTTGGTTTTGGGTGGGGGTCCTGCATTCTTTTTGGAAACCCCTTGACATTTCTTCTCAAATGTCTGTTTACCTGCATTTTGTTGAGACTGTTTAATCTTATTTTTTTTTTTTTTGCTAAAACTGGAGGAGGGGTTAGAGAACCCCTTGGAAAATCTGGAAAAGAATGGCTGAAAAATCTATTCCCTGTATCAGCTTACTCCTCTCATCACACTTCTGATTACCTTTGCAGCAGAAGGCCCCAAAACAAAAATCTCTATCCAAAGGAGATCTTAAAATCTCATTTTAATGTCTTATGAAGCTTTGAGAATGCAGGCAGGCAAACCTCCTCAACACAGTACCAGTGGCCAGAACCACTGAAGTATCAACTGAATCATACACATACTCTGTAAACAATGAGTAGTGACTTGTACAACAGATGAAACTAAATTATTTAAAGCAGATTTTTCCTCACAAGAAGATACTTTCACAATTAGTCAGAACAAACTATAAAATACATGCCAGACAATTTAATATTCTGAAAATCAAAGTTGCAGAAGCATACACTTCCCATACTTATCAATAGTCAATTCCCATATTTATCAATAATCTAGGCATCCTTTTTTAATAATCTTCTCACTCTTATCAGAAAGGATAGGATTGGAATTAACTAAATGTTTTGCAGCAGTAGGATTAACTAAAGCTATAGCTGCTGGGTCAGGTTTGAGAAAAATGTATAACAATTTAAAATACTGAGGAACTTTACACATCCTGTCTGCCTTTTTACGGGCAGCTGTCTATCAGGAAAACTGCACATACACATCCTCCAATGCTGACAGAGCTGGAGCAATGGGTGAGGGTTCTGGAAATTCCTTATTCAGTATTTTCTGAAGGAATGAGAAACCTCAGTGTCCTCCCACGGTAATCACCGGGCCATTCCGGAAACAGTCTCAGAGAAAGATAAACTCCCACACGGAGAATCAGAAACTGACCTCTCCTCTGAGTCTGCATCAGCAATCTGAGGAGAAAACGCTGTATCTGTCTTTTTATCTTTATGTTCAAATTTAGAATCTTGAATCTCTTTACATGAAGAGGTATCCCTCCTTCTTTTACAATGAAACTATTTTATAAGGATCAATAGCCTGAATTAAAACCCAAGCCAGACCAGTAAATTACTCCTTTCTGAAGAAATTTAAGGAGGAGCAGATACATGTTTAGTTTCTGTTTCTTTTTGACAGGAAACATGGGGACAACATTATTAATGGCAGAAGAAGATTCCCCACAGATGGGCTCAACAAAGCAAGGAAACTCCTTGTTCCCTCTCCTAGGATTAACAAGAGTGGCTCTCCCTTTCTGATCCATGGGATCAACAGTTTGTTAAAAAGTAAAATAAACACAATTTCTCCACAGAAAAATACATTTTTAAATACTTTAAACAACTTTTAAACTGACAAGAAAAAAGACTGTTCCCATTTAAAGGTACAATAGAGTCTCATGACAGTTCATTAAAACAGAAACTTATAGTTTTAAAATAACTTTCCTAAACAAGAAATTGTTATCAACTAAACACGTTTTTTTTAAATATTAAGGTTTTTTTCCCTGAATGGAAGTCATCTCTGCTCAGTAACATGCCAACCACTGATCTGTGAAAACTTCAGTGGAGTGTAGTCTTCGGCGGCAGGAAAGCTCTGAAGGGTTTGCTGCCCAAACCTGTATTTTTAGTCAACTCAAGCTAACAATTTAGGTGCATAGACGGCACTCTGAAGCTTTGTAAGCTGGCCGGCTGTTACATCCTTCCAGGATATAACCCATGTAGCTTAAGCTACTGCAGCAGTGATCAGCATCATAAAATTATGAAATATTTTGAGAAAAAAAGTTATGTAATATGCTATATAATGTATCTGAAATTTCAGTCATAACATTAATTGTTTTTACTATATAGTTTTATTGAAATTTAAACACACAAAAATGTAGAAAAGTCACTGTCAAAACCAACTAAAACAATCTACAGTTTTGAGATACATAAAACATAGTCAATCTTAGCAGCTTCTAGGGAATATACCTGACAGAAATGTGTACCATTTTACCAAGCCACGTGAAAGAAAAAACAGAAAACTCAGAGCAAAACCAATTTTTTTAAATTATGTAAAGTATGTATAAACCTAACAAATCAAAGAATCATAGATATATCAAAAGTGAAAAATTAACACTCTCCAACCTCAGAATATTACTCACTAGACTCTAAATATTTGCTCAAATCCAATAAGATGCTTTAGCCTAATGGCTCATGTACAATTTGCCAGAACAGTATTCAACCATGGCTCAAAACAGAAGAATACTAATACTCCCGGACAGCTTGCTTACTAACCATTTGATTTTGCCTAATGGTTTAAGATGGTTACAGGTAGCTCTATACTGTGCCATCTGTCTGTCTAGAGCCCTTAGAATATTCCACGTATGAGTGATGGACTACCATCAATAAGAAATCTTCTTCCCTTATAGCTGTCCTCAGCTAACTTTTTTGGGAGACTTAAGATGCTACTTCCATCTCCAGAACTCCATTAATTATAGTATCAGTTTTGCTTGTTACTGAAAGCACTCTGTAGTAGATGGTGTTATATCTCATGAAGAAGTTATTGTGAGGCTGGGTGAGTTATGTGCTGTTTAGTATTTAATTATAATACAAGAATTGTTGATATATGCATGCTGCTGTTGATTAAGTTGTAGTAGTTTATTAGTAACATGCACAATTTTCATGGTAAACTGGTGTTTTGGAACTGGAATTTAAGCAATGAATACTTCACATGCTACTATGATTAAAATGCTAGCTAGTTTGGTATGAAATCATACATTTCAAAAGTTACAGGCTCTATTAAAAGCTCAGCTTCTACAATGATTTTTATGAACAAACAATTGTGTGGTCCTGGAAGCATAGTCATTGGAAGACATTTCAGCAACCAGTATCATTTCAAGACAACAGAAAATGTTAGGCTAGACTAGTTCTGGACAATACAAAGCATAGTTTGACCACATTTTGTACAGTGCCGTAAGGTTGACCAACACAGAGTTGCTGGACCCACTGGAAACCAGAATTAGATAGCATGCCTGACTTTCTTATTCTAGTGTACACTTGTGTGCCTTAGTGATACTTCATTGGACAAAAGTTAAACTGAGAGTAGAACTTAGCCAATGGAAAGAAAATTCCATCCTCAAAGATAGCCTGCAACTCAAGCATTGTAAGGCATAGCAGTGACCCCTAAAGCACCCTTAGTTTTCGCCTGTGTTGAAGATGACTTTATCCCTTATTCTACCAGTCATTACCTTCTGTTCCCTACTTTTTGTCAGCTTCCTGACTATCCATATTTTAGTTCTACCCCCTCCTCTGCACTTTGCATGTCAATGTTTTATGTGAGATTGAAACAAAGGTCTTGCTGATGTCCAGAAAGACTTTATCAGACTCCTCCTGTGCTACCCAATGAGGTTTTGCAATAATTCAGGAATGGTAGGACTTCTTCATAAGTTAATTTTATCTGTGGTCTAGTAGTCAACTTACCATCAGGAGTTCTACGACTGTACTCTTTAAGAACTTCTGCACTAATTTTTCAAGTACTGAGCTTAGTTTATTTGATCTGTGCCTTCATGGCTTCCTCTTTAAGTTCTCTTTTTGTAGTACTGCCATCCAAACTATACTGCACTCTCTGGGAGTCCCACTCCTTTTTAAGTAATCTTTGAATAGGGTTATTAGCGCCGCCAGGTCTCAATCTTCTTTTTTTGTTTAGAATGTCAGGGAATAGTCTGCTTGGGTTCTGTGTTTTATTCATTAGAGTTTCTTCACCTTTCTCACTATATATTTCTTCGTGGATACACATCCTACAAGATCTTTTTTAAAACCAGGCAAGTTATTCACTAAGTATTTCTGCATGATACATGACATTTTCTTGTTTTATTTCTGCTAGCTTCTAATAATACAGTATTGGGTTTAACCCGTTCCCTTTCTCCAATGAACAAGTACAAATTTGTGTTCCCTGATTTAATTGACAGTCTCCTTTCCATTTCAGTCTTTGCTTTCATGACTACATTCATCACCCTATGCTTAACCTGTACATATTCCTCCACCTTATATTGCCCTCCATTTCATACAAAACCGAAAGGCTTTTTCACAGCATAAATACCTTTCAGTACCTCACTTGTAAACGCTAAGAATCTTCCTTTTCCCTTCTTTCTTAATCAGTTTATGTACTGCCCATCTTCTTCCACCACCACTTTTTATTTTCCCCGATAAAAACTCTAGTGACTTAAACTCTTATAACCTGCTGCTTCTTTTGTTTCTCTGCTTAATTTGCCAAAGTCAGCTCCTTATAATCAATCCATGCCCAACTGATACTGTACAGAATACTAAGGTCTTTTAACATCCTGAAAAATCAGCTTGGAATGGCTGCATTGCCAGCATAAATACCCATAGCAACACCAGATGGACAAGAAACTCCAGCTGTACTCAGTTGCATACTGCCTACTCAGAGGTGATCTCTGCCTGACATACAAGGCCATGTCCAACCCAGAATTGATGGACATGCTCCAACTAAAGAAAACCATATCCCCTCGAGCCACACGCTCTAGGGATCTAAACCTCACCACAACAATAAATAGGATGTGCTGGAGGGATAGATTCCTGTCCCAGATACATCCCATGCTTTGGAACAAGATTCCAATCTACATTAGGCAAAGCTCCTTGCTAACACTCTTCAAGAGAAACCTTGACGAGTGGATGGGAAACAGAAAGTTTACCCCGGGGATCACTTCAGAGACTGCTGGACAGAGGTGCAGGGAACTAATCTAAGAGGGAGGCAATAGCCAACACATTCTGGCTAGGCTTATAAATGCCTTTGGGCAGATAGCCTAGTACCTACCTATGAACCTAAGTCTCAGTCACAGCAGAGCATGAATTTGCTAAGTTCCATACTAATCAGACTTATAACTATCTTAAAAAAGTGAATACAAGTAATGCTACATTTTATGTCAGCAAACTATATTATGAGAAGAAAGTATTCTGTTTAAGTTCATAAATATAAATTAGCAAACCCTAATAAAGAAGGAGACAGATACTCCTACAGTTTTTGAATAAAATGGTGTCTCTTTGTAGCACTTCAGGAGACTTTCACTGATTTAATGTCAGACAGAGTAACTTTGTTTTCTTATCTACAGGAAAATCTTATGAGTAAGACATACTAAGCAGTCTTCTTACATATATACAACCTTATCTTCTTTACACATATGTTTAAATGAGCCAGAGCATATAATAGTGTGCATGCTTACTACATGGAAATGTTTTGATCATATCTTGAGATCCTGTATATAATTAAATATATACAAATATATAGATCACTCTAAGTGCTTAGTATCATTTTGTAATTTTTTACATCTCACTGGGGCTGTTACACTAATCTGTTTTGTTTACAGGCAGGCACCTTCTCACAAACTATCACATATTCATGCTATATGACAGCAAAAGGTATTAGTCTCTAATGATTTACAATGGCATTACATTGAATTTCTGCTTTCAATTAGTGTGTGATGAGACAAAGTGTGAGTAGATATTGTCCTGTGACTGCATTTGAAATGTATTAGTAGCAAATCACTAAACAGACTTTTCATCAGATTTTGCTATTGTTTTAGAAGGAACTGTAACCAACTTACTCGTGTTACAAATTATACTTCAAAGTAAGGTAGCAACTGCCCTATCACTCATTGAAAACTGACTTTTCAAAATTCCCATATACCTATTTCAAGCTCCTAAACTGACATTATTAACTTTATTTATATTTTTTGAATCAGTGCCCTAATTACTTTACACACACACACACACACACACACACACACACACACTAAATACAGCTTTCATTGCCCTATTTCTACTCACTTACACAATACATCAGATGACTGAAAATACTAGAAAAAATAATGTGAAATTTTTCACAAAGTCAGAATGGTGAGTAAGACACTGAAGAATCAAACACAGAGGATAGATGCTTAAATCATGTTTTTTATACATGTCTATACAGCTGGATTAAAGAGAATAAAGCACTTGGAGAAAAATATTATAATTGTATGGTGGTATTATTTAAAGAAGCTGGAAGAAGCAAAGGAAATTATCCTAAAAATGTTACTGACTAAAACTAATCCATGCTTCCTACTACCATATGAAACATTGTTAAGAAAACACAGAAGCTGATGAACTGTCTGGACTTCCCCCCACACATGCACAATACAACAAATTCCTAAGTGGAACTGTGAGAATAAGGTAAGGAGGTACTAAGTATTCTGGGAGTGACTGCAGTGTGATGAGGTACTTAGGATTGTGGGAGTGACTGTAGCGTGATAAACGATATAACACAGAGAAATCAGAAAGTACCCTGTTCCAAATAAAAAAAAAACATAAACTGAAAATAAAAAGAATAAAATGTTTCCACTGCTATAGTGCACTAAATTAAACAAATTATTAATTGGGACTGCAAGTCAAAACAAGTTTCAGTCTTCATTGATACAAGTATAATATATCAGGCTAAATTATCCATGTCTGAAAGACACTCTGTCAACAACATCATAAAAACGGCAGTATACAGGGCCAGCTTTAGCAAATGTGGGGCCCAATTTGGAACATTTTGGTGGTGCTCCTCATCTAACCTTAGTTCCTCCATGCTGGCTTCCTGGATATAAGACTATTTCATATTAGGTCTTAGGAATAGGTCTACTTTCTTTGATCGAAATACCATTATTTCGAACAAAGAAAGTACGATCTTACTTTCGTGAAAGTGCACTTCAATGAAAGTGCACTTTCGCAAATTTTACAAAGGAACAGTTCCTGCATGGAATATGGCCGTTGAGCGATCCAACAAACAGCTGATCTGATGTGCACAAGCATGCCTCCACTGTTCCTGCACTGATACAGCTGCAGAATGTTAATTACCTCATTGGCTGGTGAAAACTATGCAAATGAGGTGAATTAACGATTCACCAAGCAGCCAGGTATCCATTCAGGAACAGTGTTATTTGCAGAAATGTATTCAGTTACTAAATGAATACATTTCTGCAAATAAAACAGAGGCATGACAGCTCTCAAAAAAAAAGAAGTTATGTCCTTACCATAACATTCCATGTGAGTTGTTCATCTTGCCTTTTTGTTCTTACACGTGGGTTCGGAGCCGATCCCTCGGCTCTGAGTCGGCTGCTTTTCAAGCTCAAACTCTCAGAGAAGCTCGAGACCCAGTATATATCCCATGATGCTCTACTGTAAACCCCAGATCTAGTGCTCTGCACCCGAAAACAGCCTAAAAAAAATAAGCACTGCAGTACCTACCTATCTAGGTACCTATAGATTTGTAGAAAGGAAAAACAGTCTGTCTTAAGAAGACAGGCTGACAAGACCAACCAATCCGCCAAGGCAACCATCTTTCTCACCAGGAGGGGGAAGGTGGGAGGGAATGTAAGAACAAAAAGGCGAGATGAACAACTCACATGGAACGTTATGGTAAGAACATGACTTCTTTATGTGAAGTTGTTCTATCTCGCCGTTTTGTTCTTACACGTGGGTAGCGCCCCAAGCACCCTAATCCTGGGTGGCTCAAAGGAGAACATTCCTGAGCACAGTGGAACCAATGGAAGCCCTGTCCCTGGAGGCCCTGTCCACTTTGTAATGAGTGATAAACGTGTGAGGTTTGGACCAAGTAGCAGCTGCACAGATGATATCCAAGGGTAAATGAGCTGCATGAGCTAATGACGTAGAAACAGCCCGGGTAGAATGGGCTTTGACATTAGTCGGTAATGGCTGGTTAGTGGAAGAATAAATGAATTTAATGCAATCAGAAAGCCACTTAGATAATGTGATTTTTGATACCGCAGAACCTTTCTTGTTCTCTGCATAAGAGACAAAGAGTTGATCAGATTGCCTGAAGTCTTTCGTTCTGTCCAAGTAGAATCCCAATTGTCTGTGAACATCAAGCTTGTGTAACATATATTCCATTCTGTTGGTATGGCGTCTAAAAAAGGTTGGGAGCTCAATGGACTAATTTAAGTTAGTTTCTGAACAGACCTTAGGAAGAAAGGTAGGATTTGTCCCGAGGGACACCCTATCTGGGTGGAAGATCAAATTTGGGGGTTTGGAAGATAAAGCTTGGAGTTCAGAGACCCTAAGCGCAGATGTAATGGCTACCAGAAATATTGTTTTCCAAGACAGAAACTTCAAATCACACATGGGTTCGAAGAGGGTAGGCATCAATTGGGATAAAACAAGATTCAAATTCCAGGGAGAGACAGGGTATCTGATAGGTGGTCTGAGATGGTGGGTCCCTTTCAAAAAGGCCTTACATAGTCTGTGGGACATGATGTTAGACCCGTTAAATCCTACATGAAATTTGGAAATGGCAGCCAATTGAACCCTTATGGTGGCAGCTGCTGCACCATCAAAGAACAAGGAAGACAAGAACTCTAATATGGTATGAATAGGCGTGACATATGGGTCAACGTCGTGGTGAGAATCCCAGTGAACAAATTGTTTCCATTTGCTATTATATAGCTTCGTGGTTGACAGTTTATGAGAGGAAACTATAATATGTTGGACCGCGGGAGACAAATCTTGAGACCTGGCTAATATGGGAATTGCAGCAGCCAAGCTGTCAGTTTTAGAGAGATGAGGGAGGGATGAAGAACTCCTGACGAATGACTCAGAAGGTCTGGCACTGGGTCCAGAACCCATGGTTCTTCCACTCGATACTTCTGTAGGAAGGGGAACCAAATCTGACGAGGCCAAGATGGGGCTATCAGAATAACAGTCCTTCCCAGACTTTTGGCTTTCTGTATGAATTTGGAAATTAGAGGAATGGGCGGGAAGGCATACAGGAGGCCCGGGGGCCAATCATGTACAAGTGCGTCCCTCGGGTTGCTCTCCCGGTGGGGGATAAAGGGCAAAGTAGCTTCTGCATTTGGCATTCATTGGAGATGCAAACAGATCGCAACAAGGCTGGCCCCACCTGCGGAAAATCTTGTCCGCCACCTGTTGTTTGAGGGACAACTCGTGAGGCAACAGGATGGCCCTGCTCAGTTTGTCCGCTATCACGTTGGATGACCCCGGGATGTGCGTTGCTATTAGAAAGCGCCTGGTGGATACAGCCCACTGCCAAATTCGTAGGGCCTCTCGGCATAAGGGATACGATCTGGTTCCCTCTTGCTTGTTGATGTACCAGACTACTGACATGTTGTCCGTCTGAATTGCAATTTTCCCTGGAGGAAGACAGTCATGAAAGTGTTGCAATGCCAGGACACCGCTCTCAGCTCCAGGACATTTATATGCAAATGTGATTCCATGCTTGACCAAGTACCTTGGACAGTCTTTCCCTGAAATAGCTCCCCCACCCTATCAGGGAAGCATCTGTGGTCACTGTGGCTGTGGGTTGGGGAAGAACAAGACGACGTCCGACTACTATCTGGTCGCTGCTCAGCCACCAATTGAGATCCTTCTTGCAAAGATTTGTTAATAGAATCACGTGCAACATGGGCAGTTGTTGGTAAGACCATTGTGTGAAGAGTAACCACTGGAGTATCCGTATGTGCATGTGCCCCAATGGGACTGCTATTAGCGTGGCTGCCATTGTGCCTAATAGCTTCAGTATCTGGGACACAGGAGCTTTGTTCTGGGTCAACAGACTGGACAATTGAATTCTTAGAGATAAGATTCTTGTTTGAGGTAACCTGATCCTTAAATTGACAGTGTCTAGCTCTGCTCCTATAAAGGTAATAAGCTGCGAGGGCGATAATGCAGATTTTTCTAAGTTTAAGGTTATGTCCAATTAGGAACACAGGTTGATAGTGTAGTCTCTTGCCTGAATTAGTTGTTGCCTGGAGGTGGCGGTGAGGAGCCAGTCGTCCAGATATGGAAACACCCGGAATCCTAAGCATCACAGATGAGCCGTGACCACTGCCATACATTTGGTGAACACTCTGGGGGCTGTGGTGAGACCAAAGGGCAGGGCTCTGAACTGGTAATGACTGGCCCCCAGCCGGAAACGCAAGTGATCTCTGGATTATCTGGCCATTTTGATGTGGTAGTAAGCATCCTTGAGATCTATAGAGCACATCCAATTGCCCGTTTCTAGGAAGGAAGTATCGATTGAAGCGTGACCATCCGGAACTTTTCCTTCTTGACGAAGGTGTTGAGTTTGCTGAGGTCTAATATGGGCCTCCAGTCCCCTGTTTTCTTTGGAACTAAAAAGAACCTTGAGTAAGTTCCGGATCCCATCTGGTCCGCCAGGACTGGCTGGATGACTCTTTTGTCTAGCAGATTTTGATTCTCTATGGCTGCTAGTTTTCACAGACTGGGTGGAACGTCTGGAATAGTTGTACACATGGGAGGGTATCTTGTAAAGGGAATGTAGTAACCTCTGGAAATGATGCTTTTTACCCAAGAATCCATTGTAATGTTTAGCCAGGCATTTGGGTATAAAGCCAAGCGACCCAAGCTGATAGGGCTTACCAGAGAACTGCTCCCTGTCACCCTGATTTTGCGGACCCCCCTCTGCCGTTTGGACGGCGTCTTCCATTTTTACCCCCTCCTCTGCCCCTAGAGGGGGGTATCCATAGGTGTGTTCTGGAAAGCTCCTTGGGGTTTTCGAAACCACATTTTTCCACTTTGTTGCCCTTTGGGGTACAGTCTAGTTGGAGTGTAACAATGGACTCCTACAGCAGACAGAGTCTTTCCTTCTTGTTCACACCTAGTAAGCGTCTCCTTAACTTTAGGCCCAAACAAGGCAGAACCATCAAATGGGGTATTGACGAAGGAAGTCTTGAAGGCTTCCACAAAGGAGCAAAGGCACATCCAGGACTGTCTCCAAAGAGCTATTGCTAAACCTGCCACCCTACTCGATCCATCGGCGGCATAAGAAATGAGCCGCATGGATGAGTTGACTATAGAATTGAGGGTGTTGAGTTGTGCAGTCACTTTCTCAGAAACTGCATCAGCTGTGTTACCCTGTAGAGTATCTCCCAGCTCTTTAAGGAGATCTCGTTGAAGGCGGGTAAAATGGGTCAGGAAGTTAAGCGATCTCATGGAAAAAGCCGCAGAACTAAATATGCGTTTCCCATACCTGTCCATCATCCTAGAATCTCTATTAGGAGGATAGACAGAAGAAGAGGTTTCTGACATTTCTTTCTTGGTGGCTGCCGCCACCACCATGGCATCAACCAGGACTCCCTTGGTAATAAAGGCCTTGTCAGCAGGGGAAGTAATGAACTTGTTGGGCCTCCGAAGGACCGGTTCCACTGAATCAGGGGACTCCCACCCCCTTCGGGCAACCAGATCCATTAGTTCGTCGAAGGGAGGAGTAACCCAGGAGGTGGATGGTTGAGACCTAAAGGCCTTCAGGAGTACCGACTCATCCTCAGTAGGGGCAAGTGACTACCAATCACCCCTCTGCCTTAAGATATCCAATATGTCTGCAAATGAGACATCCTCTGAGGGGGATTGTGGGGACCCTTCTGATTCCTCCAAGTCGGTATCCGATGTCAGGGATTCCTGTGGGGAATCCAAGTGCTTCCTCTTGCAGTCTCTTCCTAGGTACGTCATCGGTGGGAGCGTCCGGTGAAGTCCCTGTAGAGGAGGGGGCCACCCAATGGGGATACCTGAGGCTCTGGGTCTCGACGCTTGGTAGGGACCTGTGGGAAGAGACAGAATGAGGCCCTTTAGGGGGAGGGGAAGAAAGATCCAAGGAGGTAGTGGTCTTAGAAGACATGACCTTCCTCATGGCATTGAAGGCACCAGAATCCCGGTCCGAGAAGTCTGTCGGCTCCGAAGAGGCCGGCAGCCCTCCCCGAGCCGAGACCCCACGCTCCAATCCAGAGGACAGAGCCAAACCCACCTGCGCCAAAGCCCCGAGGGGAAGGGTCGGAAGTGAAGTCTCGGTCCGACTCTACACCCCGGATCCAGCGAGGGAGTGTCGGCTCTGAGACTCCCTGGTCAGAACCGAGGAGATCAAGGTCGACAGAGCCGAGGGAGCTGGATCGAAACACGGCTCTGAGGGCTCTACCAACATCGGTTCTGTCTGCCCCGGCTCCGAGAGTTCGATTGGCTTTGGAGGAGGAGGAGTAGAAAGTAGGGCTGGAATTTCAGGCTTCAAAGCCGAGTGGCTCAAAGCGGAAAGCATTTTGGCCAGGGCCGGGTTCTCTAGCAATCCCTTAACTATGCGGTCCAGGTCCACATAAGATAACCTCGAAGAATGGGTCGAGGGATGGGTCGAAGGAGTCGAAGACGGCACCGACTAAAGAATCGGAGACCGAGGAGTCCCCAACACCGGATCCACAACTGGGCTCCAAGGTAAAGGATCGATACATGGCTCCAAGGGCTGTGGAGCTGATGATCGAACCATACTAGAGGAGCTCTGAGCCGAGGACTTGGGCTCTAAGGACCCCTTGGACGACGCTCCCTTCGAAGCCTTGAAAGAAAGGTCGGTCTTGTCCAGCGCAGCCTGAAAATCAGGCTTCAGGCGTCCCCTATCCACCAGCTTCATGCACCTTTCCAGAAGAAACCTGGCGCTAAAGGAGTGGCAGATAGAGCACACTTCCTGCAAATTAACAGATCCCAAACAGTACACACAGGTGGAGTGGTTGTCCGTCACAGACATTTTTTGGCCACACTCACACCTTTTGAAGCCAGACTTCTGCTTCTCAGACATTTTTAAAAGAAAGAGAGGAAATATATATATAACTATATATATATATATATATATATATATATATATATATATATATATATATATATAAAAGTTCAGATCCCTGAACTCAAAACTTTGAGTATTAACACAAAAGTTATTCAACTATTTTTATAAGTTTTTCTCTACAGAAGTAGCTAAATTCTAACCAATCTAACTAATTCTAAACTAATTACAAACTACCACTAATAAAAAGCACACACAAAGGAGCTGACAGAGCCCTGTCACACCCAAAAAAACTAAGAAAGGTCTAGACAAACAGCCATTAAGAAAACACTCCAAAGTATTCTAAACTACACGCTAAGTCTAAATAAACTCTATTTTTTAATTACTATAACACTAGCTAACACTAATAGAAAATATTTTTCAAAATATCTCTTGTTGTTGTTGTGTCTTTCGGCTTTTCCCAAAAGACACAACAACAACAACAACAACAACAACAAGAGATATTTTGAAAAATATTTTTTATTAGAGTGTTAGCTAGTGTAAATATAGAAAAAATAACACTGGCCCGAGCTTCCTCCGACGAGTCTGTAGATCCGTTGCAGTGGCAAACTAGATCTGGGGTTTACAGTAGAGCATCATGGGATATATACTGGGTCTCGAGCTTCTCTGAGAGTTTCAACTTGAAAAGCGGCCAACTCAGAGCCGAGGGATCGGCTCTGAACCCACGTGTAAGAACAAAACGGTGGGATAGAACAACTTCACATCTGCTGTTTGATACTATAGTCAGAATCACTAAGAATCCTTGTATGTCAGTAACATTAATACCCATGTTAAGACTTAATATGTACTTGATAAAAACTAAATATATAAAGTTAAGATATTCAAAGACATTAAAAAAAAAGTAACAATCCACATATATGTGAAAATATATTGCTGACCATTTTGGTCAAAAGACTCATTAAGAAGGGGATGACTTATTTTAAACGCTCATTGGTCAAACAAGACTGAGTTTGTTAGAATGTCTGCCCGCATTCGCGGCTGCAGAAAGATAACTAAATATATAAAGTTAAGATTTTCAAAGAGTGCTTCTGAAATCAGAAATAGCACAAGCATGCATGAAAATAATAGGAATACCAGACTATCTGAATTTTTTATGTGACTCTGACAACCCATTAATACAACTTACTTTAACAACTGATTTTACAATAGTGAATAGGGCAATTGAGACTCCTGCCCACTTTGAGACCATTTTGCATGAAGTGGAGGATGCTGCATTTCGATTAAAGAAGTTACAATGGCAACGCTTCCATTTTGAAGCATGTATACATCACAAGGTAGTCCCAAGAGGCATGAGAGTAAAATGCCTCCCTAGTTATGGTAATCACTACCCTGACTTACTAGCCAAATGGCAATCTATTAACCTGGAAACCAGCTTTAATTGTATGTGTCTCTTGACTGATTACTTTAAACTAGAGGAAATTTCAGCCTCTGACTTAATAAAGGTCAAGCAGTCACAACTGGAAGAGATGGAACTTAATGAAGTCTGACTTCAGAAGCTGGAATCTTTACAACACAATTTGGCTTTGTATGAGAACAAACTCAAAGCACAAAAGACTAGGAAACTACAGAGAGACTTCCAGGACTTCACAAATGGAAATATTTTTGAATGGCCATGAAGTAATAGTCACCTGGTTGACTCCAATAGGGATACCAACAAACGACGTGACACGTTGAGTGTATCTACCACTGTTGATAACTTACAACTTTTGACTTTTGAAGCTTCAGAATTAAATAGAGACCAATACCAGAATGACTGTTACAACACCTAGTAATACAGCCAGTGTACTACAGAAGAGTCACACAAACCTCAGTTCTGACCATATAAATGGTGCTAGACCAAAGGAAGGCCCTTTAAGGAATTCTTTAGCCTTCCACCCTTTTCCTATTCCCATCAAAGGGAATCTTCAGAAATGTGGCAGGACACCAAGTCAAGAAAGAAAACGCAAGAAAATGAACTGGTAAATGAAACAGTTAATTCATTAGTCATCAACATGTCTCATTTTCCACTCAGTCAAGATCATATCAAAGTGTTAGAGAAAGGATTGACTTTTGTTCCCTCTTCGTTCAGATCTCCATGAGTTTGGTGCTGATATCAAGCTCTTTGGTAGGAATATAAGCTTGAGAAATATATTCCCTGAAAGTAATCCTGATGGTACACAGAGATTTAAGAAATGTAGTACTTTTGTGCCTATGAACCATCCTTCAGTAAATCTATTTATAAATTTATGTGAGAATGAAGTCAGAAAACTCAGGATAGATCAAAACAAACAGAAGCATTTTCATAATCTAACAACTAATGAGTATCAAGCTCTCATGGAATTGAGGGATAATGTACACGTTGTCATAAAACCAGCCGATAAGGGTGGAGCTACAGTAGTAATGGATGCCTCTTGGTATAGTAATAGAATGAAAGAAATGTTAAGTGACCATAAAACATATGCAACTGTCACCCCAAATCTTTTGGAACAGAGAGTGAAATACGTGCATGGTGCATTGAATGAACTCCTATTAGAGAGACGTATCAGTGAGGACCTCTTTAAATTTCTTGAAACCTCAAACACAATGATACCAGCAATAAGTGGTCTCCCCAAGATCCATAAAGATCCTGTTAATCCACCGCTAAGACCCACAGTAGCAGGTCGAGGTTGGGTAACTGAACCTCTATCCATATATGTAGAAAATGAACTACAGCAACTACTGACCACAGTTGACATGGAACTAAAGGATTCAGGAATTTTTTTAACTTCTCTTAACACAAGCATAAAAGATCTCACTAATTTTTCAGACTTGATCTTGGTTACCATGGATGTAGTCAATCTTTTTACAGTCATCCCACATGAATATAGCATAGAGGCCATTAGGACCCTAGCAATGTCTAGAGGCCAAAATGTGGAGGTAGTTTGCTACCTCCTTGACTTGATTTTGGAGAATAATTTTTTCATGTATGAGAATGAGTGCTATAGACAAACATGGGGTGTAGAGATGGGCACCCCATGTGTGAATAGTTACTCTAACCTGATTCTTGCTCAATGGGAGATGAATCATGTCCATAATATCAGCAATCTTTGGCACCAATGTATAGTGTATTACGGTTGCTTTGTTTTTATAGGTTCATAGGTTCATATTAGGCTATCTGCCCAAGGGCATTTGTAAGCCTAGCCCAGAGTTTTGTGGCTTTCGCCACCCCTTTAGTTTGAAGCAAACTATGCCCATTATTTTGCTGTGCCTCTGTCAAGCAGTGACACTGAGGTAATCAAACTATGCCCATTATTTTGCTGTGCCTCTGTCAAGCAGTGACTAGCTAGGGGTAACCTTGTTTTTCCCGAAGGGTATGACTATGCATTTCTTGGCGTTTAACTTTAGGCCATGGCTCTGGCACCAGTTATCCAGGATATCTGTGTCAGATGTGTTCTCGACTATGGCGCCCAGTTTGCAGTCATCTGCAAACTTTGTCAGCCATAACCCTCCTGTGTTTGCTTGTACTTCTGAAAAGTAGATTCCGAACAAGAGTGGGCCCAGGACTGAGCCCTGTGGGACACCACTTGTGACAGGCTTTGAGTCTGACATGGCGCCAGCAACTCTGACCCTGTGGGTTCTGTCACTTAGCCAGTTTGCAACCCATCTTGTGATGTATGGGTTTACATTTAAGCTGATGAGTTTTTCAATGATACCTGAGTGGGGTATTGTGTCGAAAGCCTTTGCCAGGTCGAGGTAGGCTGTATGGACTGCCTTTCCCTCATCAATGGCCTTGGTGACTGTTTCGAAAAAGTCAACCAAATTTAAAAGGCATGATCTGCCTTTGACAAAGCCAAACTGGGTTGGATCCAAAGTCTGCAAGTTCCTTATGTCTTTATTTATGAGTTCCATTATGATCCTCTCCATAGCTTTGCAGATCAGGCTTGTCAAGCTGATGGGATGGTAATTTCCAGGGTCGGTGGAGGCACCGCCTTTGTGAAGTGGGACCACAGTTGCCATGCGCCACTCCTTGGGTACATATCCTGAGGTGAGGCTAAGATTAAACAGCTGTCCTAACTGCGGGTTTAATTCCTCATTGAGTTCGTGGAGCACACAGCCGGGGACACCATCCAGTCCCATGGATGCTGTGTTTTTCGCCTTGGAGAGAGCAGTTCTCACCTGGGCGTTAGAGATGTTTGGGGGGCTACAATCCTCTGGTATAGATATATCTCCTTTTGGGGGGGAGGGGGGGGAGAAGTTTGCACAGAACCTGTCAGCCAGTATGTTGGCAATGTCTGTAGGTTCAGTAATTTTCACATCATTTTGAGCTAATTCTGAGCATATCTGGGAGTTTCCTCCCAGGTTTCTAACATAGCTAAAGAAGGCCTTATGATTGTCTTTTGAGTCCTTAGTGATTTTTTTCTCAAAATTTGCCTTGGATGATTTTATGAGGGCTCTTAGTTTTTTACTTATAATGATCAAAGGTGTCATACCTTTTAAGGATTTTGCTCTATCTTGTAGTAGCTTCCTCCTTTTGTTGTAGAGCTTGTTTATGGCTGGGGTCCACCAGACTGGACGCTTGCCTTTGGTACAAAGAGTCTTTGTTTTGTTTGGGATTGCCTGATCCATGCAGTCCTGTAGGTGCTGGTAGAAGGCATTTGTAAGTGATTCAGCGGCTTGAGTAATGTTTTCCGCCGGCTCGGGGGGCTTAAAGGAGACCACACTAGTCTTTAGAAGTGTGAAGTCGGCTTTTGAGAAGTTCTTCACTGTGGTCTTTTTTATCTCAGGTGGGGGTGGGATGAGGACCTCCAGTGAGATTAGTTTATGATCTGTATACGTCCGGTGTTGAACATTGTGATCCCATGTTCGTGATGATGAGATCAAGTATGTTTTCACCTCTTGTGGGGATGGTGACTAGTTGTTCCATGGCATTTGAGTTTATGAACTCCAGGAACCTTTGGGCTAGAGTGTTTGGGCTTGAGTAATGATCCCAGTCTATATTAGGGTAGTTGAAGTCACCTAGTATGATGGTGTTTGGAGATACATTTATCCCCTCCAGTGTTTTCAGGAAAGCTATGTGAGGTTCCTGAGTTTGAGAGGGTGGCCTGTAACATGCTACACATTGCAGAGCAGTCTTGCCTATGGTTAATTGCACCTGGATCGTCTCCGATGCATCGTGCGTTGCCACCAACCTTGATGTGTGGGTGTCCTTGATGAATATGGACACCCCCCTCCTTTCTTGGTGTTGTCCAGATTTTGGGGCCAGAACGCATGATATGAGGTAAAACCTGATAGTGCTGGGGTGCTCTCAGGAGCCTTGAACCAGGTTTCAGTCACAGCACAGACATCGATGTTCTCCATACTGAGAAGGGCCTCGAGTGCGTGCATCTTGAGGATGAGACTTCTGGCATTGAGAAGCATTACCCTTAGTTTTTTTCCTTTTTTGTGTTCTAGGGTGGTAGGTTTAGAATTTGAGCCTTGCCTAAAAAAGGCACTATAGGGGTGGCAAGAGCCTTTGCCAATATCCAGAAGCCCAGGGGTGACAGGTGCAAGCCGTCCCTTGCGAAGCAGCGTGGCTTGTCCAGCATGTCATCCCAGGCAGACAGACACTGGATCCCCTTTGAATGACACCAGAGTTTAAGCCAATTATTAAAGCTGATCATCTTATCTCTGTATTGTGGCATCATTCTTGGTGAAGGTAGGATACTGCTCAAGGTCAGGGTCATACCTGCCTGGGCTACATAATCAGAGAGCTCCTCAATGTCTCTTTTCATGTAGTCCAAGGAGGTATGTCTCAGGTCGTTTACACCAGCGTGGACAATGACTGAGTCGTACTTGTACCTGCTGTTGAGAGACCTGAGTGCTTGCGTTATGTGGCGGATTCTAGCTCCCGACAGGCAGCTTACTGTGACCTTCTCCTTACTCAATCTGGTGAGCGGGACGTCAGTGTGTCTGACTATGGAGTCACCAATGACTAGTGTGTCTGGCATTGTGTTAGGCCTTAAGGGCTGTGACTGTTTGGCACACTGACTGTGTGGTCTATGTGTTGCATGTGTTGTGTCCTGAGGTGGTAGTTGTTTGGGTGTCTGCTTTGGTGGCCTCTGCTGTTTTGGTAGATTTTTGATCAGAGCCTCCGAGTATGTCTTTGTGTGTTTATGTGTATGATTTGAAGTTGTGATAGTACTATGTGAGACTGGGTATGCGGTGTTTGTGGTTACCTTCTCCTCCTGTCTGGTCTTGCCAGTCCTATGTTGAGAGAGCTCCGCCTCCAGTTTGGCTGTATAGTTGCATCTCTCGCATGTATTTGTGTTTTGTGGGAGAAGGAGAGGGTTGTCTGTGTACATGAGGCAATTGTAACATTGCCTCAATATTCCCAGGTTCACCAGCTGAGCAGGAGAGGACACTAGCAACTGATCCCTCGACATGCTAGAAGAAATAGACAAAAACTTAAAAAAGACTCTGGGGGATGTGGGAGATCGAGAAGGGGGTTTTAGGCTGGTGGGGTACTATCTATAATAAAAGTGCTATATCAAGGTAAGAAAGTACTGTAGGAGCAAGTGCTAGGTTTTACAGATAGAGAATAGTCTACTTAGGAATCAAGTAGAGATGAACTTTTTAGTTATAGGATACGCTGGTAAGATTAGTAGTACAGTTCAAGGAAGGCTGTTTTAAGGGAAAATTTGAAGAGTGGACTTTAGGTAGCCCGAATAGTTTAACCCTGATTAACCGCTGCTGCTCTTGTGTGCTACAGTGGCAACTCTGCGCTAACGCGCGTTTAGTGTGTTTTATAGCAGGGGGCTGAAAAAAGCTAGGAACTGGCCCAAAACGGCCAATGGACTACTAGTTTCTGGCTGAAACCACACCAAATTGGTCAAATAGGCTGCTCAGTGCTTCCCACTCCCACTGGTAAGCAGAGAAACTTCCTTCCTTCCAAATAAGGATGTGTAACAGTAACAGGAACTAAAACAAAGCCCAGGGATCAGCAAATTCTGAAACTGGACTACTCTAGTTCAGTAAGGCGGGAAAACAAGAGATATTTTTTTTTTTTTTTTCTTTTTTGTCAGAAACAAGGAAAAAACAGGTACAACAGACAGTAAATGCTTTAAATGCTCTAAATCGGCTAGCGCACGTTAGTGTGTAGCCTACTGATACAATTTGCAACAATTAGATGCTTCAAGTGCAACAAACAGTAAAAATGCAGAAAACTCTTATAGATGTAGCAGCAAAACAGGCGAAATGCAGTCGCTAGGTTTATAACAGAGGGAAAGCCACAAAAAAATACTTATATCAGTTAAAGTCGCTCTTTTTGCTCTCTGCTGCTTGGATCACTCTGCAGGCCACCACGAGGATCTGTGCTGAGTAGGTACAAGCTGAAAACACGCGTTTAGCGTGTTTTATAGCAGGGGGCTGAAAAAAGCTAGGAACTGGCCCAAAACGGCCAATGGACTACTAGTTTCTGGCTGAAACCACACCAAATTGGTCAAATAGGCTGCTCAGTGCTTCCCACTCCCACTGGTAAGCAGAGAAACTTCCTTCCTTCCAAATAAGGATGTGTAACAGTAACAGGAACTAAAACAAAGCCCAGGGATCAGCAAATTCTGAAACTGGACTACTCTAGTTCAGTAAGGCGGGAAAACAAGAGATATTTTTTTTTTTTTTTTTCTTTTTTGTCAGAAACAAGGAAAAAACAGGTACAACAGACAGTAAATGCTTTAAATGCTCTAAATCGGCTAGCGCACGTTAGTGTGTAGCCTACTGATACAATTTGCAACAATTAGATGCTTCAAGTGCAACAAACAGTAAAAATGCAGAAAACTCTTATAGATGTAGCAGCAAAACAGGCGAAATGCAGTCGCTAGGTTTATAACAGAGGGAAAGCCACAAAAAAATACTTATATCAGTTAAAGATGTCAAAAAGCTCTCTGCTGCTTTTTGACATCTTCCTTCTTTGGAGAGGGAGTGAACAGGATTTAGCTGACTTCAATAATTTTTTGAATTCCACAACAACATTTCTGAGGTTCACTGTCGAATCCTCCAAATATGAGATAAGTTTTTTGGATATAACATTAACATTAGACAGTGGCAAAGGTATGCACAGTAGAATCCACCGTAAGTCAACTTGGCGTAACCATTATTTGCATCGATCCAGCATGCATCCCAGACATGTTTTAAAAAACATTATGGAAAATCAAATGAGTAGGGCTTCCAGGTTGTGCATGGAAGAAACTACATACAATACGGAGTGTTCTACACTAAAAACAAATCTCAGAGAAAGAGGCTACAAGGATAAAAATTTATCTAGTAAGCTCGACCTGCAGACCAGTGTTTGTAATAAAGTACGACCTTATTTTCTCCAAAGAAATGAAAAAATAGAAGCTAATAAACCGAATGAATGCATATTTAGTCAAACCAGGAAGGATAAGGTCAATTGTGTCTTGACTTATAGTGCGGACCATGTGCAAATCTGTAATATCATTAAACAATTTTGGCTGATCCTCACTGAAAATGAAAAAAATCAAAAGCATTGTAGGCGATAAACCGAGATTTGTCTTTAAAAAGAAGAATCTGAAACAACTCCTATGTAATAAAGATGGTTTCAAGAAGAAGACACCCGCTATGAGTGAAGGCACCCACAAATGTGGGAGATGTAAAGCTTGCCAGTTCACTAATCAAACTACCTCATTTGTCCATCCGAACACAAATCAAATGTATTACTTCAGAGCAGCAGCCACTTGCAATACACATCTTGTATATCTTGCAACCTGCAGCAACTGCCCATCTTTTTATGTGGGTAAAACTGACCAACAATTTAAAAACAGAATTTTGCACCATATGAGGGATATATCTAATAGAGACCCTCACAACAGCCTTGCAAACCATATAGCTTCCTATCCATCACATAAGTAAACATTTAAAGCCATACAGATGATTTCATTCAATCCCAGACAAGGAGATGTCATGAATTGAAAAGAACTATGTGAAGTTAAATGGATTAGAAATTTGAGAAGTACATGTCCTCCAGGTTTGAACAATATGATCCCTTTAAAACCAATTCTGAAAAACAGACGTCTCACAATCAATAAGTAATTTTAATGCTTTGTTTAATAGTTTTAATGCTTTCAAAATGAAGGTTTGTTTTTGATTTTTAGTCATTCAACATTGTCTTTTGTGTCATGTTTCATACCATAGCTATGGACTTATTGGTTGCAACTAGTGACATTGTTTTTTTAATAGATGTGGGTATAGTAACTACTTTAATATTACTTAGTCTCTATCTAAAGTCTTACCTATAAGAAATAGCATAGACATGTAGTATGTCTTTCTTCATTTTCAACTCAAATAATTGGTAAGTTGGTATAACTTATGCAAGCCCGAAATCCAATGGTCTTTTCATTATTATTAAGATAATCATGGACACTCTTGATGTCATAAGGCTGTTTTATTAAGAAGTAACAAAAATTTTTGTTTACAAGCAGATTCACTGAGAATGCTTTCTCTGTTGCCATGACAACTGGCGGATTGCTTGTGATTGTTAAATTTCTTGTAAAGTTATTTATAGTTGAGTTTACATGTTTTTTTTTTCTTCTCCCTAAGATACTTATCTACTGATAAGGCTTCAAGCTTTAAATAAATAGTTAAAATGTGCAAGAAGGTATTAGAGATATCCCTGCAGCTGCAAAAGTGGGTGGACACCCTTTTTTTACTAACCTTGGCAACCAATGATGTTTGTTTGTAGGTGAGCTATTGGTTTTTCCAATGCAATAGCTTACCTGAATAAGTCTCCTTTGAGTCATCTTTGTTATCATTCTGCAGCTGCGAATGCGGGCAGACATTCTAACAAACTCAGTCTTGTTTGACCAATGAGCATTTAAAATAAGTCATCCCCTTCTTAATGAGTCTTTTGACCGAAATGGTCAGCAATATATTTTCACATACATGTGGTTTGTTACTTTTTTTTTTTTTTTTTTTTTTATGTCTTTGAATATCTTAACTTTATATATTTAGTTTTATTTCCATTGGATACCAAGTTTCTATGCAGTTTAGAAAACATTGTGCTAGTACTTACTAAGTGTTTAGTTATGCAAGGTAAGAATTTAACTTAATATTTTAAGGTGTAAAGTATGCTTTTATGAAACTACTGGAAGCTTTGCTTCAGATCTATTGATATTTTCAGTAGAAACTAAGGAGAACTGGATGAAACTATATTTATCATGTACTTATTAAGTCTTGACATGGGTATTAACTTTACTGACATACAAGGATTCTTAGTAATTCTGACTATAGTATCAAACAGCAGTTCTAGTTTATGCAAATAAGTTTACTGATGCTACATTGTGGTTGGAAGTAAGAACTAAAGTGAGACATATGATTGGTTGGTCTTGACTATTGTGTCAAATAGCAGTTTCAATCTATGCAAATAAGCTTACTAAGGCTGAATTACGATTGGAAATAACTTTTAGTTATGTACTTACCATAACTTTAGATGTATGGGATCCATCTCGCCTACACTCTCTACAGATGGGTTCGGAGCCGATCCTCGGCTCCGACTCGGCCGCTATGCAATAGAACGCAGTCTCTTATTGGCTGAATTACCTCGTATCCCAGGATGCACCACTACTGCTTCCCCAGATCTTGTTTGTCTGCACACATGCACACACACATAGACTGTTGTTATAACATTGCCAGGTGTTTCAAGAGAGGAAGAAGTTGAATTTGGATCGTCCAGTCTCTTCTGGTCTACGAGGCAGGGGGAAGGAGGGTGGGTTATTAGAATGTAGAGATGGATCCCATACATCTAAAGTTATGGTAAGTACATAACTAAAAGATGTAATGTGATCCTATCTCGCCTGCATTCTCTACAGATGGGACAGCGTCCCTAGCACCTAATTCCTGGGTGGCTCACTGGAAAACGCTCCTGAGAACCGTGGAACCGAAGGAAGCTCGACCCCTAGATGCCACATCCAATTTGTAGTGAGAAATAAAGATGTGTAGAGAAGACCACATAGCAGCTGCACAAATGTCACTAATAGAGAGCTTGGAATGAAAGGCTGCCGAAGTGGCCATAGCCCTGGTAGAATGAGCTTTCACTGGAACTATAAGCTCCTTATTTGAAATGAGATAAATATGACTGATACAGTCTCTGATCCACTTGGCAATAGTGACTTTTGTGACGGCTTTGCCTAATTTACTATCCGAAAAGGACACAAACAGTTGATTTGATTTTCGTGCTTGGTGTGTCCTATCCAAATAGAAACGTAATTGTCTGTGCACGTCTAAGCTGTGAAAGGTATATTCAGCTCTGTTTGAATACTTAGGGAAAAAAAACGGTAATTCCAGTGATTGTTGCAAACAAAAGTTAGAACAAACCTTTGGTATAAAGGATGGGTTTGGTCTAAGAGATACTCTATCCTTGTGAAATACCAGGTATGGTGGTTTGACACATAGGGCTTGAAGTTCTGAAACTCGCCTGGCTGATGTAATAGCAACTAGAAGAGCAGTCTTCCAAGAAAGAAATTTTAAGTCACAGGTTGCTGCCGGCTCAAAGGGAGATGAGGTTAATGCACCTAACACCACGTTACGGTCCCACGGTGGTGCAGGATGAGATATAGGGGGCCGTAGAAGCCAAGCTCCTTTAATAAAAGCTTTGCACAACTTGTTGCTCATTAAAGGTGGTTCTACGCTCTCATGAAAATTGGAAATAGCAGCCAATTGAACTTTGATGGTAGACACCAAACAACCTTGGTTGAACAGGGAAGCTAAAAACTTCAGAACCTCTGACACCGAGGCTGTCATAGGGTCTAATCCTCGGAGTTGGGCCCAAATAGCAAACCTCTTCCATTTATTGCTATACATCTTTTTAGTAGAAGTCTTGTGGGCTGAGGACAAAATATGCATGACTTCAGGGTCGAAAGAATGGCTCCTAACTATGGTCAGAAGAGGAGTAGCCAAGCTGCTAACTTCAATGAATGGAGGGACTGATGGAGCTGTCCTGACTGATGCGTCAAGAGGTCCGGAACTTGGTCCAGGAACCAGGGACCCTCCAATGCATATTTGTGAAGAAAGGGGAACCAGACTTGACGAGGCCAGTATGGGGCGATTAGAATCATTTTGCTTTCCAAGCGAATCGCCTTCTGAATCACCTTGGGGAGAAGGGGAACCAGTGGAAAAGCATATAGCAGACCGGGGGGCAAAACTTGGACTAGAGCATCCTTGGGGATCTCCCCTGGAACTGGGGTGAGAGAGAAGAACTGCTGGCATTTCGCGTTGAGGGGAGTTGCGAAAAGATCGCAACAAGGAGCTCCCCATCTCGTGAAAATCTGTGTTACCACTCTGTTGTTTAAGCACCACTCGTGAGGGGAGAGAATAGTTCTGCTCAGTCTGTCGGCTATCACGTTGGATCTCCCCGGAATGTGTGTTGCCACTAGGAAACGTTTGGTAGCAATCGCCCAATCCCATACCTTCATGGCCTCTCTGCAAAGGGGGTAAGACCTGGTCCCTCCTTGCTTGTTTAAGTACCAGACTACCGACAAGTTGTCGGACTGAATGGCAATCGTACCCTGGGGAGGTGATCATGCAGTGCTTGCAACGTTAAAAGCACCGCCCTCATTTCCAGGATATTGATGTGGAGAAGACTCTCGTCGGTGTGCCACGTGCCTTGGACCGATCTGTCCAGATAATGTCCCCCCCACCCTGTCTGGGAGGCATCTGTAGTCAACATGGCCGAGGGGAATGGGGGAACGAAGGGTCGCCCTAGATTCAGGTTGGAGGAAAGAAGCCACCAACGAAGATCCTGTTTGCACGTCTCTGTGATCAATATGTGGTGACTGAGGGGAAGGTCTTGATAAGACCACTGGACTGATAGGAGCCACTGGAGTATCCCCATATGCAACCTTGCCAAGGGAACCAGAAGAATGGTGGCTGACATGGAACCCAACAGCTGCAGGACCATTCTCGCTGGAGCGCGACGTCTGAGGAGTAATGCCCGAACCTCAGACTGCAGCGTTGCTATCCTTTCCGCAGGAAGATAGACTCGCATCTGCCTTGAGTCTATTTCTGCATCAATAAACAGAATACGCTGAGATGGCAGCAATACAGATTTTGTCCAATTGAAGGTGATTCCTAAGGAGTTGCCTAGAGAGATAGTGGCTGCTAGAGTTTTCAAGAGTAGATGCCTGGAGGTGGCAGTTAGGAGCCAGTCGTCTAGGTATGGAAACACCTGGAATACTAGACTTCTCAGGTGAGCAGTCACCACCGCCAAACATTTGGTGAACACCCTGGGGGCTGTGGTGAGACCAAAGAGCAGTGCACGGAACTGGAAATGACTGTCTCCTAGGCTGAAGTGCAAGTGTCTCCCCGACGCCTGATCTATCAGAATGTGATAATAGGCGTCTTTGAGGTCTATGGAGCACATCCAAACACCTTTCTCCAAAATCGGGAGAATGGATTGCAAGGTGACCATCCAGAATTTGGACCTTTTCACTAATCGGTTTAACTTGCTGAGATCCAAAATGGGCCTCAAGTCCCCGGTCTTTTTTGGTACCAAAAAGAATCTTGAGTAAGTCCCTGATCCAGCCTGATCTGCGGGGACAGGTTGGATGACTCCTTTTTGAAGCAGCTTCGATATTTCGCTGGCTGCATGATCCCGTTGACTGGGTGGCGGGTCCAGGATTCTTTGGGATGGTGGGGGGGGGGGTTGAGAGAAGGGAATGGTGTAACCTCCAGCAATGATTCGGAGCACCCATTGGTCCTGAGTGATATTTTCCCAGGCCTTTAGGTGCCTTGAAAAATTACCCCCGACTGGTTCCGGAGCTGCACAGTCGGGTACTCCTTCAGGGATGCTGGAAGGAGGAGGAGCCACAAAAGGACTCGCGGTCTCCAGTGTTGCGGGGGGCCTCCGCCGCCTCTGGGACGGCGTCTCCCTGAAAAATTTCCCCCTCCTCTGCCTCTAGAAGGGGAATCGCTCTGCTGCAATGAGTAAGGCTTTTGAGACTTACGGAACCACATTTTCCCTCCTCTTCGAGTCTTGGGATAAGGTCTGAAGGGAGTGGAAAACCGGGCCCCTACGGCAGTTAAAGTCTTACCCTCCTGTTCGCAGCGAGTCAAAGTGTCCTTTACCTTGGGTCCAAACAGTGAGGACCCATCAAAGGGGGCGTCAGCAAAGGAAGACTTAAAGGCCTCCACAAAGTGACACAGGTGTAGCCAGGCTTGTCTCCATAGGGCAACACCTGTTCCCGCTGCTCTGCTCGCTCCTTCGGCTGCATAAGAAATGAGCCTCATGGACGAGTTGGATAACGAGGACAGGGTAGCCAACTGGGAGTTAACCGTCTGGGCCAACTGCTCAGGTAAGTTACCGGAGAGGGTATCCGAAAGCTCCTTGACCCGATCCCTCTGTAGTCTCGTGAAATGCGTCAAGTAGTTCAGAGACCTTAATGTAAAGGTCGCTGAAGAAAGGGTACGCTTCCCATACCGATCCATGCTCCTAGACTCCTTATTAGGAGGATGGACGGACGTTGAAGCCTCTGCCACATCTTGCTGGGTGGCAGATGCCACCACCAAGGCATCTACAGCCACACCTTTCGAAAGAAAGTCCTTATCAGGGGGAGCCGAAAGGAATTTATTGGGGCGAGCTGGCACCAGTTCAACAGAATCTGGGTGTTCCCACGCCCTTCGAGAGATCAAATCCAGAAGCTCATCGAAAGGCGGAGACACCCAGGAGGCGGAGGGCTGAGCCCCGAAGGCCTTGAGGAAAACCGACTCCTCAGCAGAAGGGGGTTTGGACTGCCAGTCGCCTCGTTGCTTAAGGATCTCCAAGATGTCCGCAAAGGATACATCATCCGAGGGCGACTTGGGGGACCCTTCCGCATCATCGAGGTCGGTATCCGAGGTGAGAGACTCATCAGGGGAGTCGATGTGCTTCCTCTTGCACTGTTTCTTCCTCGGAGGTTCCTCCGAAAGCATTTCGGAGGGACCTCCAGGAAGAAGGGAACCCCCAATGGGGGTAACCTCAGGCCCAAGGGCTCCGCTGTCGTGAGACAGGGGGATTGCAAAGGAGCCAGTCTCTGTGCCAAGGGAAGGTGGTGGTGAGATGGTAGAAGTGGCCAGAGAGGATTTGGCCAAGGCACTCCTCATGGCCTTGAAGGCGGGACCCCCAGAGTCCTGGGATGGTTCAACCCCCAAGGCCACAACAGCAGTCGGAACTCCCGCAGCCGACACACCAAGAGGGAGGCTCGTAACCGAAAGGATCAGTCCCGAAACGTCCCCCCCCAGGTCCGACAGAGGAGGTCCGCGTACCGAACTCCGACCCGAAGGGCGGGGTTGGAGTTAGGGTCGGAATCGACCCGACAACCTCCACCGGCTCCACCAACACTGACTCCAACGGCGCCGAAGCTGTTGGAGGATGAACCGAGATAGCAGGATGGGAAATCGGCTCTGGAGCCGACTGGGCTGGAGCCGAGATCAATTTTGCAAAGACCGGAGACTGAAAAAGCCTTTGAAGCACCCTGTCTAAATCCGAATCAGATATCCTCGATGACCGAGAAGAGACCGACCAGGTCCGAGTCGACTTCTCCGCCAGCTCCGAAAGACTGGGGGACCGGCTCCGTATAGGTTCGAAAAGTATCGGCACCGAGGGAGATTCCACTACCACTGCAATTTCCCTTGGAGCCGATGTGGACTTCGGCACTGAAGGGGAAGAGTCTGAGCGGGCAACCTTCATCAGCTCCGAAGGCAGTGGAGCCGATGGAGATGACTCGCCTCTCGACGCCCGAGCTCTCGACTCCGAAGCCAGAGGAGTCGAGGCTGGAGACATCAAGGCAGACCGTTCCGCCCTCGGCTCCGAAGTCCGTGGAGCCAACGGAGAAGCCTGCTGTGACTTTTTAGCTGCCGGATCCGAAGGGCTGGTCAGAGCCGAAGATTTTTTCTTCCCCGAAGGGGAAGAAGAAGAAGATAGGGCTTCCTCAAAGGAAGGGGTAATAAGCCCTTTCAAAATTAACTTATTTTTCCTCTCTTGGAGGACGCCAGAGTAAAAAGCGTGGCAAACGCTACAGGATTCCTGGAGGTGCTTCGGGCCCAGACAGTAGACACACAATGAATGGTCGTCCGTAATGGACATTTTATAATTACATTTGGAGCATTTTTTAAAACCTGATGGTCTATGTTCCTTCAACATGGCTATCTACTTCAAACACACTAAACTTCAAAAACTACACAAACGACAGCCTAGACTCTAACTAAAATGCCTAGGATAGGGCAAGGCTCCTCTAACTTAAACGGGATCACTTACCACAAAAAATACAATTTTACCACAAAAAACTTTAAATACACAGTCATACAACAACAAGTAGCTGTTAAAACAGCTTTTGGGTAAGGTTTAGCACAAAACTAGACAGAAAATAATCTCACTAAGAGGCACTTAGCTCAGCCAAGTCCAAGACCACGTCTATGCTTCAGAAGCGGCAAACGAGATCTGTGGAAGCAGTAGTGGTGCATCCTGGGATACGAGGTAACTCAGCCAATAAGAGACTGCGTTCTATTGTATAGCGGCCGAGTCGGAGCCGAGGATCGGCTCCGAAACCATCTGTAGAGAATGTAGGCGAGATAGGATTACATTACATCAACCAATGTGAAGTACATGACTGGATGTCAACAGAACAGTAATTCTGAGCCCTTAGTAGAACATAGAAGCATCTTGATTGGATATAATACCATTAGTTAGACAAATGATTGGCTAACATCAAAGCACCAATTACAAGATCTTGTTCTCCTTAGCTCATTGTGATTGGAAGTAAAAACTAAAGGAAAAAGGAAGTGACTAAAGCCTCATTATGATTGTTTTTTTCAATGTTATTTAAACCATTGCTGGTCTTTACATTACACGATCTGAAGAAGGCAGTTTATGCCAAAAGCACTCATCGTATTTTATTTGTTTTATTAATAAAAGCTAATTTTCTTCATTCCCTTCAGTAGAGCTCTTTTGAGTGTGTACCTTTAACTTCAAGTGGGTGTGGCTTCAGCCTTTAAAAATGAAGTTATCACCTTACAATTCTAACAAATACTAATTGACAGAGGTCATATATCAATACAATTGTGTTTGCCATCATGTATGCTTCAAGATAAAATATTCTGACACCTTGTATGTAGCATGGTTTTAGAATTATTAATGCAAATATGAACAGGCAATATTTGACGCCTAGAGGCGCAGTAGGCGGTAACTGCAGAAACGCCTGGAGACTTAACTTGGCTGTAATGAATTAATCAAGTGGAACTTGCTCATTCTCTGCTGTGGTGATGTCTACAGCTATGTTATATGGGTTGGAGACAGTGGCATTGACAAAAAGGCAGAAGTCAGAGCTGGATGTGGCAGAGCTACAGATGTTAAGACTTGCACTGCGTGTGACAAGGGTGCACAGGATTGGCAATGTGTATATAAGAGGGTCAGCCCATGTTGGATGGTTTTGAGACAAAGCCAGACAGGCAAGATTACATCAGTATGGACATGTGCTGAAGAGGAATTCTGAGTATATTGGGAAAAGGATGGTAAGGATGTAGCTGTCAGGTAAGAGGAAAAAAGGAAGGCTTCAGATAAGGTTCTGGAAGTGGTGAGACAGGACATGCAAGTGGTTGGTGTGACAGAGCAAGATGCAGAGAACAGGAAGAAATGGCAACAGATTGTCCACTGTGGTGACCCCTAATGGGAACAGCTTGAGGAAAAAGAATGAGATGTTGTAATGTCAGTCTTCACAGATTTGTCACAGATTTTCCAGACATAACACAACTCTGTGAGTAAATGACTACAAATATGAGGCGCACATATGGTCAGTGTGCACAACACTGGACAGTTACATGGTATGAGCTCAGTATATCACATGCAGTTCAACACACACATCTGCAACAGTACTTTACTATGCAAATACCATGTATAGATCTCTCACATTTCTGAGACAAACAAGTATATCATAGCTGTATTCACAAATAAGATATGGATATGTATGACATCCCAGTAGCTGGCTTAGCATTGTCACAATCAGTATTGTTCAACACAAACTCCAGTAGTAGTCATATGTGAGGCATCCTTTCCTGGGGTGACTCAAGGGCCTGACCTATGATCTATGCCACTGCAGACAGACCCAGATACTATGGCTATCGGTTCTGATTAGCAATATATCAGTACGGCAAGTCTTGTTGAAACATATAGGTTATACTTCCTATTTCCCATTCTTGCATACCTCCTACTGCAGTCCATTGCATACTTACTTGTTTGACATACCTTTTTTCCAAGTATAGGTGGTTATATCTTGCTGTTTTTTTCTCAATGTTTCTCTCTCTCTCTCTCTCTTTCATGGATGTAGGGTGTACATCCATTTTGCATAGGTAGCAGCTTGCCTTTTGTAGGTAATGCTCATGAGCAGCTGATGGTCTGTGCACCAATTCCCCCACTTGCTAATTTCATGCAGAGCAGCTGTGTTGTTATTCATATAGCCAATGGCATGGCAACACACTCCTATACTTTAGTACTTCATGTGGGCAATGGCCCTTTTCCTTGCTAGTAAGGAGGACTTCATGGAGGTGTGTAAACAACAGCATCACAGAGGGTATTTGGAAATACCTCTTACAACCAAAACTGTAGAGAGAGGCCAACAAAATGGGAGAGAATGTTCCAGACATAGGGACAGAATGTAAATATTGTTGTTATACAGTTGGATCAATGCTAGTCTAACAGTGTTTGTGTGGACATGGAGTTTCTGCATGATTTTAACTCTGACAGTGTTATGTGTTTGAAATAACTCTCAACTGTAGGGCTATCTGCAGAATGGCCAGAGTTCGGACTTCTACTTCTGGTGCGTTCCTCAGGCATTTTTTGTTTTTGGAAAATCGGTAGCATACTCTGGGGATTGCAGTCAATAACCGCTAACATCCATTTGTGTTACTGACCGTATATCCCTCAGACAATATATGTTACAACTAACCCTGTACACCAACAACTTTCTCAGCTTATAACAGCAATATTTCAAATATGCCCCTGTTTCTGGCCCTCTGTCCCACAATTATGTCAAGCTTTGTCCAGATGTCATGCAGTAAGAGGTTGATAGGTATGGTATATGATTATTTAGTGCCTACACTCCTGATATCATCCCAGTGATGTATCAGACTGCCAGACATGTTCTGTGGAAGAGGCCTTACATATGAGGGGAAAGCTTGGACATTCTGTGGGCTCTGTACAGTTGAGAGGTCTGTGTATTTCTGGCAATTGTTGACAGACTATCAGGATTGTGTAGCAGTGTAGTGTGTCAATGTTATTTGGCCTATGAAGGGAGGGGGTGGATATATGTGTTGTGGCTCCTTTTCTATCTGCCTGTGCATGTTGCTCTGTTTCTGTTGGTCTATAGGCTGTATATGTTTGTAGGAGCAGACTGAGACATGGACCCATACTGCGGTCAGGCATCATACTACACTGTGAATTGGGCCAGTATATGTAGGGAGAGTGTGTTTTTGTTCACACAGTCCTTACACCGTACTGTTCCTTTGACTTACCAGTATATCACTGTGACTGTGGTGGAATTGGCTGTGGGTAAGCACTTTCACAATGGTGTCTGTTTTCAGTGCTTTTACATCCCTGTAGTGCATGATACATTTGCCAATACATGTTTAATTCCCCCTAGAAGATTTGGGTTAGTGTTGGGTCAATTTGACAGTAGTTTGGACATTACTTGGTGACATGCTTAGCAGCTGAGTGTAGTTTCCCTAATGTGATATGTCCAAATATTTGTAGGATGTACTGTTGCCTGGCCCCCATAAGTGTTGTGTATTTCTGACACATCAGTGGGATGATGGGAGAATTTCAGTCACTAACTAGTGAGAGGTAATTGAGTGTTGGAGTTGTGCTATTTCAGTCAATATATGTTAGGACAGACATGAGGGTGTTACTGCAGCAACTGTGTCAGCTTATCTACTCCAGTATTTCAGATATGTCCCTATTTTCATGCCTTTCTCCCCCCACTTTGTCAGGCTTGGTCCAGATTCATTGCACTAATGGGTTCTGAGCCTACCTCTCGACTGTTTGGATTGTTGCAGTATGTCCAGGTTTATTGCTCATATTTCTGGTCTGTTCCACAAATTCATTATTATTATATCCCTGGTTAATCACTATGATAATCTGCAGATTTCTGACAGTAAATGATGACATATATTTCAGTTTCAGAACTCACATCCTTCTGAACATGTATGCTGAAACAAACCCTGTCACTCTGGCAACGAAAAATATTTAAAATATGTCCCAAGCTTGTGCCCATTGTCCCCCCATTTGGACAGCCTTTGGACAGATTTCTTGCACTAGCAGGTTGAGAGGGATGGTTGTGAGGTATGATTCCACTACATGTTATGTGTATATATATATATATATATATATATATATATATATATATATATATATACACACACACGTATGTGTGTGCATGTATGTATATATTTTATGGGTGACCATCAGTAGGTCGAAGTGAAAACAGAATCATACCGGTTTCGGCACTTAGCCTTCTTCAGTGATAACAAATCATTCTGTTCATTGACTATATATAAAGAGTCAAAAAGCCAATAATTAGCATACAAATTGATGAGAGTCCATTTAAGGTAACATAATACAAATTCAGATAAACATAATATATATCTCAAGTTTTAAACATTTTCAATATCATTTTAACAGTTATTTAGACAAACCAATCCACAAATATATATAACAACGAATGTATATATCAGTAAACTATTGCTATACACTTTGCACAAAATGCATTATAAATGTTCATTTAGACCTGGATAGAACAATCCACCTAATCTGATGATCCATGCTTTTTCTTTTTGGTTTAATAAGTCATGACAACCATGTTTATCACTAAATTCCACCTTAACAACATTAATAATCTGAAAATAAAATTTAGCATTGGTATGAGTCAACGTATGTTTATATAAAGCATTAGTACAGGATTTATTTCTGACATTACTCAAATGTTCTGATATTCTAATTCTAAAAGGCCTAGATGTTTGGCCTATATAAAAAGCCAAACAAGAACAAGTCACCAAATAAGGAGCTGTGACCTTGTCTCCTGCCTTAGCTACTTTTTGGTACTGCTCACAGATCCTGCAGTACCCTGTTATTTATTATTTAGTTATTTTCATTTGTTAACCGGGTATTCTCCAACTGGGCCAGTAGCCTGTTTTCAGTGAAGACCCAGGGAGAAAAGCTCCAAGAAATATTACATAGTTTTTTTTCCCCTACATTTAACATATAACTATTACACTAATAACAATACATAAAGTAAAAATACAAATAGAAATTCAAATTACAGGGTTCTTAACATGGTGTCTATAAAAAGATGTCTATAAATAGTTGTACCATACATGTTTTTTTCTCTCCTTAGAGTAAGAAGTCATGTTCTGAGAGTAAGAAGGCTTAAACAGCCAGGAGGTATAGAAAAATGGAAAAAAAAAAGGAGTTAGATATTTATGGGTTAAAGTGTTTAGCATGGGCGGAAACAGGAGCAAAGCCTATGTTTAGAGGAATAGTTCTTTAGGGTATGTTTAAATGTATGTGTATCATTAATGGACAGAATATGCTGTGGTAGAGAGTTCCATTGTTTGGTAATGATATGGGAGTACAAGGATATACCATGAGAGTTGTATGCTTTAATAACATTTAACAGTGTTTAACCAGCAGACCTAAGGGCTGTTAGGTTACTGTAGGTTGGACAAGATCACATAGTGCTGGGCAGTTGTAAGGTTTGTATAACACTGTGTGAGCAGTTAGTAGGACATTCAGGGTGAAAGGATGAGGCAGCTCTAACCAATTTAACTAGAGGAGGGCAGTACAGTGATGAGATCTATGAGACTGATTGGTAGCAAATTTGGCAATTTTGTTATAGCAAGATTCAGGACTATTTAGGTCAGATTTGTGAAGACTGGTACATACTTTTGGGCAGTATAGAGGGGAAGTTAACAGATGAGTTCTAGCTGTTGCGAGTCTAGCATGGTCATTGAGATATGCTTTAGACCTATAGAGTGAACCCAGTTTGCCATGAACCTTTTTAATAGTTAGTGCAAGGTGTTTGTCAAACTTAAGTCCACTATCAATTGTAATGCCCAGAAGTTTTGTATATTCAACGGGCTCTATTTTCGTGCCACTGGAAGATGAAATATAGGCAGGAGGTAGATTGTTAGCTGTCAGGGTATGCTGGAAAACCATAATCTTGTTTTTTTAGGGTTAAGAATAAATTGATGGACTGTTAGGTAACTTTCAATGTTATGGAGGGCTGCTTGAGTTTTTTCTTGGAGTTCTGTAATAGTGGGGGGCAGAGCAGATTAAGGAAGCATCATCAGCATATTGTACAATTGTTGTTGAGTTAGCTGTGGTGTTAAGATGATTAGTAAAAATTGTGAATAGCAGTGGTCCCAGGATTGAACCTTATGGGACTCCCAACACCTATAGGGAGTTGGGGGGTGAGTTTATTGTTCTATAAAGTGGCTTGTTTCCTGTCGGACAGGTAGCTATGAAACCATTTTAGGACTTCTGAGCTGGAGTGATAGGAAGCTAGTTTGTTAAAAAGTATTTGATGTGCTACAGTGTCAAATGCTTTTGACATGTCTAGGAAGGTAGCAGAGACTGGTTGGTTTTTGTTTTTAAGTTGATTTACAGTATTAGTAAAGCTGATTAGAGCTGTACTGGTGCTATGCCTGGGCCGGAAGCCATGCTGTGTATTAGACAATAGGTTTTTGGGCAGAAAATGTTCTAAGAGGTGTTTGTGAATACATTTTTTCTAAGATTTTAGTGAGTGGAGACAGAATAGCTATGGGTCTATAGTTGGATATGTCAGTAGAGGAATCGCCTTTATGTAAGTGTATTATGTGAGATATTTTCCTGAGGAAAGGCACATATTTTTTGGAGACAGAGCGGTTGATGAGAATGGATATAGGGTAAGCAATGGAAGTAGCAGCGAGTTGAAGAAAGTCACCAGGTAGCTGCTCTGCAGCTAATGTGCAAGGTTTTAATTTGGAAGGTAACATTTTTACATAGCTTGTTTGGATTGGTTTGAGATGGAGAAGGGTATAATTGTTGTTGAAAGTTTCAGGTATAGTCAGAGGTGTACTAGGGTATTTGTCGAGTAGAGAGGTTATTGAGTTATTAAAGTGGGGGTTAAATTGTGCTGCTATGTAGTAATTTTGGTTGCAGTCCCAGACCAATAAAAGTTCTGCATAGTACATCTCTTGGTATGCTTTATGCCTATATGACCTGCAAAAGGAATGTCATGGGCTATGGCTAGAAGTGCCAGACGGTAGGCTCTAGGCACTACCAACTGCTGTACTACCTCACTCTCTAGCCCTGTCAGGGATCTGCTCTCTGTACAGTAACCCCTTGTTCCAGTTTACAGACTCCCCTTTTCCTTGAGGATCAGGTGCCTCTCTAGCTACCTCCCTCAAGCCTCTTAGTGTAGGATCCAAGAGGTGAGCCTGTCTCAACTATATCTTTGTGACCCCTCCCAGCTCCCCTTCCATAGGAAGTCTGGTATCTACTGACAGCGGTGCTTCACTGCCAGCCTGGGTACTACCACTCACCTCTGTCCTTGCAGTCACTCTGTCCAAGGGAACAGCAGTACCTGCCAGCAGCTGTGGCTCATCTTCAGGCTCACTGCTACAGGTTAGCTCCCTCCCTGAAATAGCCACATCACCAGCCCCAGCTTCAGGTGTGGGGTGTGTCTGGGTCTCGCCTAGGCTACCAGACCTGCATGCCTGCCTCCAAGCCTGACTGCGTGTCACTGCATGCACAGAAGGTACTACATTAGCAATATCATTCCCTAACAGGACATCTATAGGATATCCTTAAACACACTTACATTTTTCTTTCTTTTCCACCTTCCCAGTCAAGGTGAACCTTGGACAAAGGCATTTGGTATGGAGTCCCTCCTAAAGCTCTGACTAGAATGGACTGCCCAAGCAAGTACTGCTCCTCTTTAACCACTGCAGGCTTCACAATGGTTATGTCAGAGGCTGTGTCTCTCTTAGCAGTGGCCTGTTTTCCATCCACTATGATAGGATATAAACTCTGGTGATAGTCTGGTACCCCTGTTGTCTCCAGACAATTTACTACTGGCATACTGTTATTCCCACTTGCTGGCTTCCTCACTTTTTCCCCCTACCTTGCTTCCATGGACATCTGTATGCTACATGGCCCCACTGGCTACATTTATCCTGGCCATTTACCTGAACTAGTGGCTTCCCCAGTTACTAGTGGACTCTGCTGGGATGATTTAGGCTGCCCACCTGGGTTCCCTTATATCCATACGCAGCACTGTGTATCCCCTTCTTGTGCAGTGATGTCCTGCTTGCTAAGTGGAGATCTTTTCTCCCCAGCTCATCTGCAGAGTTACATTCCTGGTCTGCAAACCAAATTCTCATATCCTCAGACAAAGTGCTAAGGGTTTGTTACCTTACCAAAAGGTCTGCCAGCCTTTCAAAAGTAGTGACCTGACATCCACTCACCCACCTATGAAAATAAGATTTAATTTAGCAATATAATTACATACACTTTTATCTGCCTTGTGTCTTTGCTCGCAAAACTTTTTTCTGTAAGTTTCAGATGTTAACTTAAAACATTCCAATAAACATTGTTCAACTTTATTATAGTTTAATCAATCAGTATCAGACAATTTAGAAACAGTAGTTACAGCTTTACCATGGAGCAAGGGGGTCAGGAACCATACCCAGAGCCATTGATTAACATTATACTGTTTACATACTACTTCAAATATATGAATAAAACTATCAAAATTATCACCATCTGTAAACTATCGAAGACATTTACTGACGTTTATTGCTTCAGGGGTTTGATTATTCCCTTCCCCATTACCTCCATGACCCTGATGAAGAGTGAGCATCTCCCTCCCATGTTGACACTGCTTGTCATTTTGTTCAGCCTCCAAATGCCACAGTTTCTTATTTACTTCAGCCTCCAAATGCCACAGTCTCTCTGCCAGTTATAATTCCAAATGTTTGGCCTCCAGTTCAAGTCTCTTTAACTCCAGATGGATTTTTAAGTCCTCTGAGGAAAAGGTGAACTGTCCTGTTTCTGAGGGCTGCACATCTCCAGCAACAGACGGGTTGTTTTCCTGGTTGCTGATCTGGGCTACAGCTGTGACTATGGTTATAATCATTTCCTCTTTAGTCAGGTTGGCACGCACCAGTCCGTTGGCTTCATACACCTTGGCCACCTGGATCTTTGTCAGCTTGCCATAATACTCTGCTGACATCTTTGCCTACTTTCCCTGACTAAACTAAACTAACAAAAAATAAATAAAACTGTTGTGAAAATAAACTCTGTATGTTTATCCTGTGGTTGCTGAGAGTACACACACCTTCAGTGACAACTGCCTACAGGCTACAGAAGTTCAATTGATATCCATAGCCCTGCTCACCAATACATGATGTCCCTCCTCTGGGTCAGTAATTAAGGAGCCTCAATCCTCACCCCTGACACCAGTGAGGGACGTTCACTTGGAACAAAAATACATACAAACAATATTTCCAGATGCAGCTCTCTGCAACAAGCACAATTTCCCTTAAGAACACACAGGGGGCACACTCAGTCCTGGGGCTGTGTTTCCCCTTCTCTCTCTCTCCAGGCCCCAAATAAGACTCCACACTGACACAGCTGTAGAGTTGAGTCCTCTGCCAAGTGTTCCAAGCCAATTCCTCTACCAACATCTCTGTGAAAACAGTGCTCTGTGGCCCTGCTCCATGTTGCTGACACACACATACTCTTTGAGATTTGAGTTTCTCACACACACACACACACACACACACACACACACACACACACACACACACACACACGTGCAAGTGCGCACACACACACACACACACACACACACACACCTGGGAAATGCTGGCACAGATTTACCAGCTATGTCCCCTCTGCCCAGACTATAAGGTAGATATTGCCACCAGAACACTCCAAAGCCAGCTACTCTAAGGCTTTTACAAACATGCCCATTTATACTGAGTAAAATTAATACTACTACAAGTGGTAGTGTTTGACCAATGCAGCAAGGAGAGGCCACAGTGTCATCATATACACATTAGAGCTTTGCTAAGACATGTTATAGCATCTGGAAGCTATAAAGCCATTTCAAAAACTTCCACCCTTTCAGGGTAACAATTAGTTCACCCCTAAGGACAATACAGTAGGATTCCTAGTCCTGGTTTTAACAGACATTTTGTCTATGACTATAATCAAAACTGTAATATACAATCTGTATAGCCTAAACCAGGTAAATTAGTTTCAGACTATTTTTCAAAGTTAGCTGGACTGAGATTAACCTCGTCTCTTCCAGTATCCTCTGTTACAATATTTTAATTTCAACAGTTACAATACAGTCTGACCTACAGGTGTATTTGTTTTCTGTCCAGCAGGGCCCACTGTTGGTACATTTGTAACACAAGCAGCTTTAGAAATACATTTTCAACACAAGCACTGTGACAAATCAGTTTGACATACAAATGACATATAATTCTTTTGCAAAACTCCAGCTAGCTACACTGGCATATGTTACATATCCACTGCCCTACTTTTTCTGGCATAGCTGGCAATAACCCATGTCATCACAGACCTTAGGTCATTGCTGAACAGAGCTTCTTACTACAGCTGCCTTCTGTTCCGAAATGGGTCCCTTTGTTGTTGTAAAGCTACCTGTCCCAAAAATGTAAATCAGTAATCCCCATCCACCCACATTACTTACATTCAGCTGAAAGAGCCACACAATTTTTATATTCTTTCTTTTAATCTAATAATCATTATATTTCCATCATCCACATCTTCCCGTTGCTGAAAAAAATACTTGAGTGCCTGCAGAATTATTTAGTTTATTTATAATCTGCTGTTGAATGAAAACCATAAAATAAGTATAATAATTATCATTCAGATCATTTAAAAAAAGCAGCAAGCTTGTTTAATTTCACAGTTACCTAGAGGAAACATAGCAAAACCGGTTTACTATCACAAGGTTGAAGCCCACAATCCTGAAATGAATAATTACAGTAAAACAATATAAAGACCCAACACACTGAACACCATAATGTCTAAAATCTTAAATACTGAAAAATCCCCTCCAGTGTAAACTCAGGAACATATGCTATCATGGGTCCTGTGGGGGTGGCAAGTGCAGAAGTGTGACAATGTGGTCTTCAGCATTTTGGCCTTCTATATTATGTTACCAGGATTATGCATTTCAAAATTGTAGGGTTTCACCCTAATGATAGTAAACCAGCAAAATCTATATGTTTATGAAAATAAATAATGAATTACTGTGCAAACAGCACATTGATAAACTGTGTCCCAATTTGGAAGGAAAGACATTTAAATTTTGTTTCAAGTGCAGTTACATTGGTCCTTTGCTATGACAGAGAATGTTTTATGATATGATCTCAGTAGGTTTTGTAACGTCAGGAAGTATAGTATAGGACCATACCTTGTTGAAATGCAATAGTTCTTTCTAGTAAACTTTTGGTTGACAAGACACACATTTGTATGGTTTCTGATTAATTAACTAATTACAGCCTCTATATCTTTCAGTGGTTGCATCTGAATCTAATATAGCCTATTCATAGTTTCATTAATAATTCCAAAACCATGCAACAAGCAAGCTAATGAAGGAATTCATCTTAAAACTTATAACACTATTGTTCTGATATTTGACCTCTGTTTAGTCTTGCTAAAAAGGAATTAATTGTTGCTCCTATACTATTTATTTATATTGCTACAGTTTTTATATTTCTCTAAATATCCGAACAATCAAGTAACACAAACTGAACTGCTTAACCTCGCATGAAAAAAACACAGATGGACAAACAAAATGGTGCTTACGGTATGTGTGTACCTTGAGTGGTTACTGAGATAATGCAAATTGTTTACAATATATTACAAAATGAAGAGTGATTGTATTTATTATGACTTATAATATCCAGTTTAAGACTTAGAATCTAATTAATACCACTGTAAAGATTTTTTTATGCTGAACCACTTGCCATTTACATTTCTTTAGTAAACTTTTTTTTCTCCAGAGATATGATCATTTATTTGAAATATGAAGCCATAATTTGATTTTGCCAAAACGTTCAGGATATGGTTATTGAATGTTAAGAGCAAACTTGCAGAGCTCCACTGGAGCGAATGAGTTGAATGAGTTCTTGTTAGTTAGCAGATAGCCTTGAGTTGTTCTGAATGGGAAGTCCTCTCATATTAATTCTAGGGGTAAAAATATATATAACTTCCTTAACATTATCAAATTGTATTTCTATGTTGTTCCACTACTGAAACTGCAAAATCTGTAAGGCTAAGAGTGAATTGCTTCTTAAAATGGAAGAGGCTTCTTAAAATGAAAGAGGAAATTGATAGAGAGCAACAGGGTGGTCTCTATGGAACAAAATTACAGTTTCCTTCCAAAAATTGGCACATTTCATAAACATTATAAACACTTCAGTATTTCTGTAGATGTAAGTACACATGACTGCACTGTGGGAAAGAGCCAGACCAATGCTTTTTAATGGAAAGGGTGAGTTCAAAAGATTCTGCTTCCCCTTAGTTTGGGCTTGCAACTTCTAGACCACTGCTGTCTCCTGTCAAGGATTAAATTAAAAGGATTCTCTTCCAACTATTTCAAATGAATGAAAATATGCTAAATCAACCTCTGCATTCAAATCCAAGGATACATTACCGGTCTCAGTATCAAATATTTGCACAGCAGTTCAGCCTCTGATAAATACTGGTCCAGAGATTGTCTATATCACGCTTTATAGAAATAGACTCTATGCTGTTTTTTGGGCTGCCAACTTTAATCCTGTCATCTTCAGTAAAATTAATGTTGTCGGCTTTATCTCAGCAGTTAGCTGTACAGTAAGAAACATCAGTGATCCTGCATTTGGTTAAACAAATTCTGGATATATTTGTTCATAAGTAAGTACTAGGCTACCTGCCCTTGTGGGCTATTTTAAGCCTAGCCAATACGCCTATCAAGGCTTGAATTAACCTAAAACATGTGGTTAGAGACTGGCATTAGCCATCCCATGGTCGGTAATTATATATTACTCCTAATGAGAATAACCCGGATCATACAATAGATCAGTAGTACAGGGGGCAGTCCTGGGGGTAAATTTACTGTTTTCCATCATTGATCCAAGATGTGCTTGAATATGGACAGGGATGAACTTTGTTTAATTTGGATGGGGAGTCTGTTCTAGAGCAGTGGTATCTTCTGTCAGATATACCTGCCCCTACAAAACATTCTGTTGATGTTGCAGAAGATGTTTAGATCCCTAGACTGAGTATTTCTGATGCCAAATGGCTTTCTGATGTGCAATAAATCCATCAGTATTAGGTCAGAGGATGCCATGTATGTCAGAAACAGGCCACTTCTTAGCAGTCTGTATGATACCGAGTATAGCGACATGACTTTGAGAGGGTCCATGTAGGATATGTTGTTTAGACCCTGTATCCTTTTAGTAATGTACCTCTATGAGCATTCCACTTGATGTATGTGTCTGGACAGAAACATGCCAAATGTGGCATTATATTCAATGACTGACCTAATGAGGTATGGGCAAAGGGGGGCAATGACATCCCCTATATCTAGGCACAATCCTTTTGTTTATAACCTGTGCACTATAAAAGGACTTTCTTACAACAATGGACTCAAGTTGGTCAAAAATTAGGTCATTTTCCACATAGGTTCTCAAATCACTAACAAATAAGTCAACTCTTAGGGGCATATTGTTAATGTGGCAGTTCCTTAGCCCAGCATAATGCATCTGAATACTTCAGGTACAACTAACATTGGGTAAGACAGCGATGCAGGTCATAGCCTGCTGTAGGTTCCCAACCATGTCCCTAGACTCTCACTCCACATTCCTAAGCACTCTGGAATCTATCAAGGTCCAACCCAACACTCTCTTACTAGGAGACTTTAACTACCCCTCCATCAACTGGGAAAACTACTCAAGCACCAATACACTGGCTCAAAGCTTCCTGGAATTCATCAGTTCCAATGCCCTGGACCAGCCCATTCTGACCCCCCACTAGAGGAAGCAACATCCTTGACGTGGTTATTACTAATGTGGGTGGCCGTTGCTCTACGCTAACAGTCAATCCCTCCCTGGTCAGATCCGACCATAAACTAATCATCATGGAAATCCACATCTCACCCACACCCCCCGCAAAGGTAACCACCTTGAAAACTTCTCCAAAGCTGACTTTGGACTCCTAAAAACAGAGGTGGCTAACTTCACAGCACCCATGCCAATGGAAAATAGCTGCATGACTGCCAAATCATACACCATTGCACTGTATGAACATGTTCATAAATGCATGGAACTAGCCATACCCAACAGAATTAAGGCACTCTCCTCCAAAAAAAGGAAGCCAATCTGGTGGTCCCCTGCCATTAATTAACTCTACAACAGAAGGAAGAAACTGTTGCAGAAAAAGATGAAGTCCCAAGTCTGGAAAAACTCCCTTATTAGCCTCAACAAAAAGTTGAGATCCCTCATCAAATCCTCTAAAGCCAGCTATGAGGGCAGAATTGCGGCATACACTAAAAACAATCACAAAGCCATCTATACCTATATCAAGAACCTCCACGGCAATACCCAGATTTGCTCTGGGATACTGCACAATGGTACCTCCTATACTCAGCCGATAGATATTGCCAACATACTGGCTGACAGATTCAGTGCCAACTTTACTCCTCTCTCCCACCCAAAGGACCAGTCAGAATACCAGAAGAATGCTAGGCACCCAGCATTACTGCAGCACAGGTTAAAGCTGCATTGGCCAAAGCCAAGAATACAGCTTCCATGGGACTGATAATATCCCTGGCTGTGTTCTACATGAACTACAAAGTGAACTAGCACCACATCTGTGTGCCCTGTTCAGTCACAGTCTCACCTCAGGCTTTGTCCCTACCAAATGGCACACTGCTACAGTCATTCCTCTCCATAAAGGGGGAGTGACTACAGACCCTGGGAATTATCGCCCCATTAGCCTGACAAGTCTGATATGTAAAGCAATGGAGGGCATCATCATGGACCTGATTAACAAAGATATAGGTAATCTCCAAACTCTAGACCCCACGCAATTTGGCTTTGCGAAAGGGAGATCATGTCTGCTCAACCTGGTTGACTTCTTTGAGTCAGTCACCAGGACTGTGGATGAGGGTAAGGCAGTGCATACAGCCTACCTCAATCTGGCCAAGGCCTAAACTCACCAAACTAGGCATCAATCCCTATATCACTAGGTGGGTTGCAAACTGGCTCACAGATAGAACACACAGTATGAAAGTAGCGGACTCCAAGTCAGACTGCTGACCAGTCATGAGTGGAGTCCCAAAGGGATCGGTCCTGGGTCCTCTCCTGTTCAGCATCTACTTCTCACACATCTAGTCCAAAACAAAGGGACTCTGGCTAACCAAGTTCACAGACGACTTCAAGCTGGTAGCTGTTATTAACTCCCCAAATGATGCAGTCATCCTACAGAAAGGCCTCACTGAGACCAATGACTAGTTTCAAAACCATGGCCTTAAGTTTAACGCCAATAAATGTGTCATCATCCCCTTTGGTAAAATCTCAGTTCCCACTAATTACCACATCGATGGGAGCCCACTGAATACTGAAGGCATTATAAGAGATCTGAGGATGCAGGTTGACAGCAACCTCTCCTTCGACCACCACACTGCCAGTGTTGTCAGAAAGTCCTTCTAGGTGGCACATCTCATTACCAAGGGTTTTGCATCCAGGAAGAAAGAGGTCATCATCTCTTTCTACTCTTCCCTCATTAGATGAATCATCAAGTATAATGCCTCATTTGGAATATACCTCACTAGACACCTGCAACAGCTGGAGAGGCCACAGAAGTACCTCATGAAGAGGATCATAGGTATTAAACACATGTGCTACATGGACAGACTCAAAAGACTCCAGATACTCTCTGTGCCATATTGTCTACTTAGAGGTGATCTCTGCTTGACTTACAAAGTCATGTCTGACCCAGCTCTGTTAGAAATGCTACATCTAAAGAAATCCCAATCCCTCCGCACCACACAGAGACCTCAACCTCATTACCACAGTCAACAGAACATGCTGGAGGGACAGGTTCCTCACTCAGAGACTGCCCACGCTCTGGAATAGACTTCCCAGATATGTCAAGCAGAGCACCTCACTGACCCTCTTCAAGAGAAATCTTGATGAGTGGATAGGTAATAGAAAGTTCACCCCGGGGATCGCTCCAGTGGCTCTACTTGATAGAGGCACTGGGAAGTAACGTTAATGTATTTAAGCTTGGCTCTGCTGACCAGATAAGAATCCCAACCAGTTCTCCTCATGTTGAGTTGGAAAGACCTTATAGAGACCAGACAGCCCAGCAATACTATTGGTTTGATCATTAGTTTTCCCACTCTCGCTACTTCCTCACTAAAACTGTCAGCTATGGGTATTTTTCAGTGGAAAGCTCTTATAACTTTGTACATTGTTGATGGACGATGACTTTTAATGATGTGGTAGAATGCACATCTGGATAATCAAGCAGCTACTGCAAAAGCAGGAAAATCACATTTGTGGAAACAGTGTGAATAGTTAATTGGTACCTGTTCCACTGCTGAAAGAACCTTCTTGTTTTCCTCTTCCAGTAATCTTTTCAAATGAATCAGTTCTTTTTCCAGTCCTCTTTCTTGCTCCTTCAAAACAGATAACTCGCTAACATTCCTTGAATGCCATGTACTTTTCTTGTCCTGAAGCAATCTTTCCTGCAAAAAACAGACATGATACAAACAAAAAAAATCAATGTTTTTTCCTTATACATAATTATTCACAAGTTTAACTTATGAAAATAAAATTCCAGTGTGACTTTGTTCAGCACTGATATTCTGCTAAAGACATTACATTAAAATTCACTGGAATCATTCTGTCCTTACTGCTGAACAAATGGAAAAGATAAGAAAGGCAAAGTTGTGTAAATTCTTAACTTAAAAGTGTACTGTTAAGGAAGTCACTGTAAGAATAAATCATCACATTTTGGTTTAAAATATTGCTCAAGTGAAAATATTAAAGCAGGTGGTATAATAGTCCCACTTAAAGATTGTGTTGGCTTACCTTTTTCTTGGTCCTTTAAACCATGAGGCTTGACAGACAAATACTTAATACTGAACCCTATGAAAGGTGGGCACAAAACAGTCAATACATTTTTCCTGGACATAACAGTTACTACGTACAAGCTTTTCACCAAGAAAGTAGGAGGAAAGTAAACTTTACTTTTGCAGAGATCTCTCCTTGTAGAGGTATTGTTTTGTGGTACCATCTTCTGAGATGGTAAATTTAGCAGTAATATATAACATCTGAGTACCAGTCCGCAGAATACTGGACTACCCATGGAAAGCAGGCAGCTATGCCAAACCACACTCTGTCTGACAGTTCTGCTTCAAACTTGTAGTGTTTTCTGAAGGAATGGACAGTTGTCCATGTGGTATTTTCTAATATGTCTTATTTCTAAAACAAGTTGCCACTCTTGCTGTTGTTCTAGTGGACTATGCTGTTGTAGTGGGCAAAAGTTTATTGTACTTGTCATACCAGCAGTCAGTACATCCATTTTGAAAAAGCCTGTTGGGCTATAGGAAGGTCTTCTTCTCCCTTCCTAATGGAGATAAAAAAAAGATTTTTTTACAGAATGAATGAATCTTCCTGGAGTAATTGTTAAGGAGGTCACTGTGGATGGTGCTACATTTAATTTTAGTAATTAGTATAGAACAGTGGAAGCTTAAGGACTGTTTGAGATATACTACTGAGAAAACTGTGGGCAGAAATGAAGGCTTAGTCCTCAAAGACACATTTCATTAGGAAAGACTGTATAAAGGCGACACGTACATGAGGGCTTGTAGCACTCAATTTCATATTTCTAATGAGGCAGAAACCAGCAATAGTGTTTTCTTCCGAGAAAAAAACAATGTCCACTGTTCATTTTGTAAAAATAGTGGAAAAGCTATAGGTCCAGCATTAATTTTAAACCCCTGGAAGGAAAGCTATTTTTATGGTCTCACATGCAGAGTATTCTTAAAATGACTTTAACAGACTGATCTGCTATGACATGAAAACCTGAGAGTAACAGAAATGCATATAAATGTAAATGTATGAATGAGTAAGCCAAGTTTGATTCAACTGGTTTGTTTAGATAATTCTACACCTTTGAGACTGGATAATGCAAGAGATCCACGTCCTGTCTGTAAGTCCCAAACACAAATGTCTTCTTCTACTGTAAGCAAGAGTTTAATTGTTGGAGGCACTCTGGCCTCCTTTTGGGATATTCAGTACTTGGCTGGAAAGGAATGAATGCTGAGGATTAATGGAATCTTGAGATTACAATTCAGGGCTTTGCAGTGATTCTGAGTAAGGAGGGTTCTGCATAGAGATAAAGGCTACTGAAGAATAATGGCTAGTTTTAATATGCTATATAATTTGCATCCTTTGCAAACATAGAGAGCTAAAAGAGTGAGGTTGACTGTCCTGCTTTACCTTTCAAGGTACTTACAGAATCACTGGAAATGGAATGATGGCAAAAGGTAAGTTTTATGTAACTGGGAATGAAGAGACATCTGTTCTACAAGTCCTCTTATGAGAAAGCAGAAGGCAAAAGGCTTAAAGCTGATTTGCAGGATGTGTGATAAACAGGTCCATTTCTAATAAGCTTTATCTTTACAGACTATCCTGAAAGACCTGTGGATCCAGTTTTTATTCATAAACTGGAGCAATTTGTCTACTTAGAAGGTCAGTTAACTGGTTTTAAAGTCCAGGTAACTGCCCTTCTGAAAGTTGAATATTATGCTGAATGGCCCAGTGTCATATTGAGCTGTCTCTCTGCACAGGTGAAATGATCTGACTCCCACATATCTGTCGATGCATCACTGATTTGAAGGTGACAGAGATGTGGTACTGAAAACATATCACTGGTTTGAATACTGCATTCACCTATTTCACACTGAAGTGATAAGACCTTTCTTTATTAGACTAATTACCTTTCACTAAAAGATTGTGGAAATGGACTCCTCAAGCATAGTCTGAATATTTTGTTATCAATTTTGGGTAAATGATGGAGGAAGAACATTTATTCTCTTGGAGAAATTAATTAGTTTTAAGCAACATAATTTAATAAATGTAATTCTTTTCAAATAGGGAAAGGGGAATAATTGTTTATAAGGGAGCTGATGAATGGCTCCATGCATATCGTAAAGCTTGGCAATATCTTCTCAAACATTCATAATGAACCAGGAGAACACAAGAAGATTGGTTGGTATAAAGTTTAAGGTGTTTACCTTACAGACATAAGGTGCAGGGTTTGATTCTTACATGGAAAAATTGGCTATGCTTAAAATGGTCCACAAGGCCAGTTAGTCTAGTATTAAATCAATGAACCTAAGTATCACAAAGCCCGTAGGTATTGTCATGCCATTGCTTTATCAAAACCATTTTTTCCTTTGATAGAAAGGCCTTCATCTGGAAAGGAAGTATGATGTTCCCAGTTAAGTTAATAAAGTTACAAGGGTCAGGGATGATGTCTTGTAATTTATTGCGATTCCCAAGAATGCATCATGGAAAATTAGACTGACATGGTGCAAGAACAGCTCCTGAGACTTGGCCACTAGAAAACAATCATCCAAATAAGTTAGAGTAGTTATGTTTTTGCATATGAAGTGAACAAATGCTATGGATAGCCTAAATAATGATGATACTAACTAAAAGTAGCATATTATGTTGAATGGCCCAGTCTCATATCTATCTGAAATCTGGGCTGCTTCCTCTGTGATGGCTTTCTTGGAATATGCAAGTAAGTATCGTTTATATCCAGAGTTGCCACATAAAAATTCCCCTCTGTGGGATTTATATTAGGTAAATTAGCATGTTATAAACAATACCCTACTAATTACAGAATTCTACAGTATTGCAAACCATATACAATACACCCACTTTCAACAAAAATGCCAAACACTTCAATGCAAACTATAAACAAATAACTTAACAAGGACAAACACTTAAACATTTTTTATAATGGGCCAAGTCCCCCATATCCTTCTATGATATACTAACTCTACACTTTAACAAACTTGGAGAAAAAAAATATCCTGACATGGCAAAACTAATATAGGCACCAGCAGTACTACACACCTCTCAACTCTACAGATTTTTGCAGCATATTTTTGGTCTGTTCCTCATAAAATTTGTGATTTTCCAGATTTTTATGGTAAATCAGTGAGGATTAAATTTACTAAATAATGACAGTCATTTGAATTTTAGACTTCATATTCTTCAGAAAATGCATAATAACAGAAGAAATTCCAGCAACTTTCTAAGTTTATAATAGCAATATTTAAACGTTTTCTCTATTTTTGATGCTTTGTCCCTCCCTCATTTATTTTTGGCTCTGTCCAGATTTTTTTGTACAAAGATGTTGAGAGCTATGCTATACATATGTCTATGCAATTACTAAAATTTAGATATCCTGTTAATGCCAGAGTCCCAAAGCAGCCAACAAAAACATACAGGTATTTGACAAACCAGTCATACTATTAATGTCTATTACCCTCAGTTATTGCTTTGATGTTACTAGCCACAATAATGCAGACTGTGATGAAAAGATATTATCCTTTTTATGCAATACAGCACCGCTTTTAATGTTGTCATCCTGAATTTCTTTGTTGTTCTTTAAAATGTTCAGATCTGACAAGTCTGAAACTAGGTTTTCATTGTTATCCTTTTAAAACTGGAAACAAACTAGAGCAGAATTTGCAGGCTGTTTGTGGGTGGCACTTACTTTATTACCTTTTCAATGGCAACTGACCAATAGTAACAAAGCCTGCATTACTTGATGTGATGTGATATATATGTAAAATATATAAATTCTGCTCAATAACACTACACTGTTGTCAGCAAACCCCCTTTGTCTATGGTTACTTCTTGCCGAGTTAACAGATGAAGCTGGAAACTGCCTCTGAGTTGTACTATGGAGGTGGGACAAGTAACCACATTTAATCACTTAGAAGGACTGTGATGGCATGTGGGGGATGCACTCTTTTCTCCTGACTCTAATGTAGTTGTGGACTACTTTGCTCTGTACTGTTTTTGTCCACAAGGTTCCAAGACAGGTGTACCTTTTTTTGATAAAAGATTTATGATTGTATGTAATTTCTCTGAAGTTGCTCTACTTTTTTAAAGGAGGATCTTGTTTACCCTTGTTTTCTAGGTCAGTTACAATGTAATTAGTCAGCTCTGTTGCTATAGATAGATAAAGCTATTAGGAGTCTGTTGTGTGGGGAGGATGGGTGTACTTATCCAGGAGGAGAGGAGGCCAGATCAAAGCTGTAAAATACCACAATCATACCTCTCAATGTCCTAGAGCACACAATCTGGACCGAGCACTAAATAAAAGTGGGACAAAGGGCCAAAAATAGGCACAATTTTTAAATATTGCTCTTACAAACTTAGAAAGTTGATAGAATAACATGTTTTGCATTAGCATGAATTTTCTGAAGGGTATGATGTCTGAAACTCAAATGGCTGTTATTTTCTAACTTCAATATTTAATGATTTGCCACTAATTTGCCAGAAAAAAAACACAATTTTATGAAAAACAGACCAAAAATATGAAACAAAAATCTGGGCATTCTGCAAAAATCTCTACAGCTGAGTGGTATGACCACAATTCATCAGAAGGGCAGTTATGCAAGGGTAGCCCTGAGGCAAGCATTATGCCACAATTCTATATATATGCAGTAGCCTTCATTATGGGTACATGGGAGCATGCAGTTGTACAGGAAAGGCATAGCAGCTCTAACAGTGGAGTAGGTCACTCATCTACTGCCCAAGAGAGGGGGGGTAAGGACCTATACCATATGCCTTTATTGCCAGGATGGCAGAAAGGGTACATGGGATAGCCACCTGGATTATGGCCACTCCAGACATACCTGTGCTGGGGATATGCACTACAGGGGAATGAGCAGGTTCAAGTAAGATTAGAGGAGGCTTGATGGTTAGCAAGCATGGAAGCAAACAGCACCTAGAAGAAAAATAATAATGTTATTAGCAGGTTGGCCAAATAGCAACTCTTGGTAACAGGAAAACTAACAACTAACATTTGACACACTTTAGAAAGGACTCAGTCCTAAGTCAGGCATACCTTTTTGACACACCTCCTGACATGATTGACCTAGCTGAATGTCTCCTTCATTGTTTTGTGCATTCATTCCCTTTACTACAGACCATTTTCAGATTTTTTTCTCAGACCACTTAAATATTTTTCCTTACCAAAGCTTACCATTAGCTGCCACCAGCTCTACTCCTTGTTCACTGGGTTTTCTGGATCCATCTTAGCCTGCCCTTGGCTCAATTTGACCCATGGCTAGGAATGGTAAGACAATCAAGGATGCTGGTGTAATGTCATACTGCTTCTGTGGAGTGTGCCCTAACTCCAGCCACCCCATGGCACACCTTGAAAGCTGTAAAATTACTGCCTTTGGAAGGCAAATGCAAACTTCAGCACATACCCAACCTGCTTATGCAGCTTAGCTCTCACCAGTTCTATAAGTAAACTTATCATAACAGTAGACATTCAAATAGATCACTGTTGCAACACCCTAGGCTACATGGGATGTATCCTGCCCAGGATTGAATGACCAAAGCTTCAGGGTACCATTCACACGTCAGTGGTTAAGTGGTTAGTGCATCAAACTCTTAGACCTTTCTTGCCTCAGAACAAGGAAAGCTTGCATCCTGCCAGACAGATAGGTGCCAACAGAGGAGGAAAAAAGAAAAATTAAAATAAAGACAAAAAAAACACACTCTGGCATAAAATCAAGTAAAAAGAAAGGGGAAGGAGGGAAGATGTTTGTACTGCAAAAGTAATCTATCTGAACACAACTGTATTATGTTCATCATTAAATCACTGTTGCACTAGGCTAAGCTAAATATTAATAAAGGATCTGTATTTCAGCTCTTAAACAGTCTCCATGCTTTATTGAAAGAAGACATGCAGCCACCAACATAGGATTACTTTACTATTTTTTTAGATGGTCAAAGTGAGCTAGATCAGTAGGAAAATTAATTAAAAAAAATATTTTAAGGTCTGTAGCCTCCTAACAGTTCTTTTCAGGACTATCTATTTGGTATGTTTATGTCTGACCCTTTTTTCCTCTTAGCAAGGAGGAAGGGGTTGGATAAGCAGGACTCACACCCACAGGTGATCTGTAGATTTTCACCATTGTGAAAGATGAAATAGCATTGAGTCTCCAACTTTATCCCTCTCTCCCCCCTCAACTTTCCCTCATGAAATACCATTAAATGTAAGTCCCCTGCTATCACTAGGGAATAGGTCCATAATGCTCTCTCTAAGACCAAGAACACTGCATCAGTGGCCCCAGACAATATTCTAGGATGCCTTCAACAGCATGAAATAAGAAGTTATGTACTCACCATAATGTTCCATGTGAGTTGTTCATCTCGCCTTCATTCTTGACTGATGGGTTCGGAGCAGATCCATCCGCTCCGGTACGACCGTATGCAAAGCTTGAGGTCTTCCATTAGCTCAAGGCCAAGCCCCTATCCCATGATGCATTGTGAATTACCTCAGATCTTGTTTGCTGCGTGTACTATAACCATATAAATTAGCTATCCCCCTATGGAAAGGAAGAAGAAATTGAGTAACCAGAATGAGACCAACACCTAGGTCAGCTATCATCCAGGTGGGGGAAGGAGGGAGGGACATAAGAATGAAGGCAAGATGAACAACTCATATGGAACGTTATGGTGAGTACATAACTTTTTATTGTGAAGATGTTCAATCTCGCTGTTCATTCCTGACTGATGGGTAGCATCCATAGCACCATCAATCTCGGGTGGCTCATGGGAGTACATTCTTCAGGACCATAGACCCAAAGGAAGCCCTGTCCCTGGAGGCCTTATCAACTTTGTAATGAGTGATAAAGGTATGAGGTTTTGACCAAGTGGCTGCTGCACAAATCTTATCAAGGGACAGTTTGGCTTGGAATGCAGAGGATGTAGAAAATGCTCTGGTTGAGTGAGCTTTAATCTTGTGTTGCAAAGGTATATTAGCAGCTGAATAGACAAAGGTGATACAATCAGATAACCATTTAGATAGAGTTGTTTTATCCACTGTTCTACCTTTCCTGAATTCAGAGAATGAAACAAAGAGCTGGCCTGATTTCCTGATATCTTTTGTTCTATCCAAATAAAATCTGAGCTGTCTGTGAACATCAAGTTTGTGCAGCATATACTCCAACTTGTTGGAATGATTAGGGAAGAAAATTGGTAACTCAATAACTTGGTTGATATTAGTTTCTGAACAAACTTTGGGAAAAAAGGAGGGATTTGTCCTAAGTGATATTCTGTCAGCATGAAAAATCAAATAAGTAGGGCTGATAGACAAAGCCTGAAGCTCTGACACTCTGCAGGCAGAAGTAATAGCTACCAGAAAAATGGTTTTCAATGACAGATATTTGAGGTCACAAGATGATGCTGGTTCAAACAGAGGGAGAATCATACGTGAAAGCATAAAATTTAGATTCCATGGAGAATAGGGAGTTTTCACAGGTGGTCTCATATGAAATGTCCCCTTGAGAAAGGCCTTGAATAACTTGTGGGACATGATATTTAACCCATCAATCCCAAGATGAAAATTAGATATAGCAGCCAGCTGGACCCAAATTGTTGCTGCTGCCACTCCTTTGTTAAAAATCATAGTCAAGAATTCTAGTATGTATGTCAAGGGGGCTTGGTAAGGATCAATGTTCTGCTTAGAAACCCATATGGAAAATCTCTTCCACTTACTAAAATATAATCTTCTAGTGGACGGCTTATGAGAAGACAAAAGGATCTGTTTTGACTCATTGGAAAAGTTATGATGCCTGGCTATGAGGGGAACTGGAGCAGCCAAGCTGTCAGCTTCAGTGTCTGCAGAGAGGGATGAAGGTCCCCTGAGGGATGTGTCAGAAAGTCTGGAACTGGCTCCAGAATCTAGGGATCCTCTAAGAGATGATATTGAAGGAATGGGAACCAAATCTGCCAAGGCCAATGAAGGGCTATAAGGATGATGGTCCTTCCCAGGGATTTTGCTTTCTGTAGAACCTTGGGTATCAATGGGATTGGTGGAAATGCATAGAAGAGACCCGGGGGGGGGCAATCATGTACGAGTGTGATCCTCGGGGCTTCTCCCAGAGGGGGAATCAGGGCAAAGTAGCTTCTGCATTTTGTGTTGATGTGACTGGCAAAAAGGTCGCAGCAAGGCTGGCCCCATTTGTGGAAAATCCTGTCCGCAATCGCTTTCTTGAGGGACCACTCGTGTGGCAACAAGATTGCCCTGCTCAGTTGGTCTGCTATCACGTTGGATCTCCACAGGATGTGCATTCCCAACAGAAAGCACTGGGAGGAAACAGCCCACTGCCAAACTCTGAGGGCTTCTCAGCAAAGGGGGTAAGATCTGGTTCCCCCTTGCTTGTTCGAATACCAGACTACTGACATATTGTCTGTCTGAATCGCAATCGTTCCTAGAGGAAGAGAGTCATGGAAGTACTACAATGCCAAAAGTACTGCTCTCATCTCCAGAACATTGATATGCAAGTGTGATTCCTGATTAGTCTATGTGCCTTGGGCAGTCTTTCCCTGAAATCCCCCCCCACCCTATCAGGGAAGCATCCGTGGTCACAGTGGCTACTGGAGGGGGTAGAACAAAGGGGCATTCTATGGTGACATGAAGAGACGTCAACCACCACTGGAGATCTTTCTTGCAAGAGCTTGTAATCAATATCGTGTGGTCCATGGGTAGTCCCTGGTAAGACCATTGGGTGACCAACAGCCTTTGAAGGATCCGCATATGCATTCTTGCTAATGGTATGGCTAGGATTGCTGCAGCCATCATACCTAATACTTTCAGAACTTCTGAAGCTGGTGCTCTGTCTTTCAATACCAATGTGCTGACATGCTGATGAAGAAGAAAGACTCTTTTGATTGGTAGCTTAGAGTGGTGGTTGAGGTGTCTAGCTCTGCCCCGATAAAAACGTTATGCTGCGATGGTGACAAGCCAGACTTTTCTGAGTTGACTGTAATACGTAAATGATTGCAGAGTAACAGAGTGTATTCCCTTGCCTGAATAAGTTGATGCCTGGTGGTGGCGGTAAGGAGCCAATCGTCTAGGTACGGAAACACCTGGAATCCTAGACATCTCAGGTGAGCCGTGACCACTGCCATACATTTGCTGAACACTCTGTGGGCTGTAGTGAGACCAAAGGGCAGGGCTCTAAACTGAAAGCGATTGGCCCCCAGCCGGAAACACAGGTGATCTCTGGATGGCCTGGCCATCTTTATGTGGTAGTACGCATCCTTGAGATCTATTGAGCACATCCAATTGTCTTTCTCTAAGAAGGGAAGTATAGACTGAAGCATGACCATCCGGAACTTCTCTTTCTTTACATATTGGTTGAGTCTGCTGAGGTCCAAAATGGGTCTCCAGTCCCCTGTTTTCTTTGGCGCCAAAAAGAATCTTGAGTATGTTCCGGATCCTGTCTGGTCTGCTGGGACTGTCTGGATGACTCTTTTTTGTAGCAACTTTCGGACCTCTACAGTTGCTTGTTCCCTGTAACTGGCTGGAACGTCCAGGATTCTCCTTATGGATGGTGGGGGGGGGGGGGCTGGCGAATGGTATGAAGTACCCAGAGGAAATGATACTTTGTACCCAGCTGTCTTTTGTTATTTTTTACCAGACATCTGGGTACAAAGATAAGTGACCCCCGACTGCCTCCAGAGCAGACAGTCGGGCCTCCTTTCAAGAGTGCTGATAGGGTTGCCCAGAGAAGTGATCTCTGTCACCCTGATGTTGCTGACCTCCCTCTGCCTCAAGGGCGGCATCTTCCACTATTACCCCCTCCTCTGCCCCTGGAGAGGGGTTCATCATGTGTGTCCTGAAAGGCTCCTTGGGCTTTCCAGAACCACATTTTCCCTCCCCTTTGACCTTTGGGATAAGATTAGGTAGGGGTGGAAAAATAGACTTCGACGGCTGAGTCTTTCCCTCCTGTTCACACCTGGTCAAGGTTTCCTTCACTTTAGGCCCAAAAAGGGATGAGCCATCAAACGGAATGTTAACGAAGGATGATCTGAAGGGCTCTGTGAAGGAACACAAGCGCATCCAGGAATGTCTTCTAAGAGCAATTCCTGTACCCACTGCCCTGCTCGTTCCATCAGCTGCATAGGATATGAGATGCATGGACAAGTTGACAATAGAATTTAGGGTAGAAAGCTGGGCAGCAACTCTGTCAGAGGCACCTGCAGCTACTGTACCCTGAAGAGTATCTCCCAACTCCTTAAGGAGAACTCTCTGCAACCTAGTAAAATGGGTTAAGTAGTTCAGTGAACAGAGAGCAAAAGTCACTGAACGGAACATGCATTTCCCATATCTATCCATGATCCTAGACTCTCTATTAGGAGGATGGATAGATGAGGAAGTCTCAGACATTTCCTTTTTGGTGGCCGCCACCACCATGGCATCAACTGGGACTCCTTTGGTTAAGAAAGTTTTGTCTGGTGGGGCTGATATAAACTTGTTAGGCCTCCTAGGGACAGGGTCCATGGACTTCAGTTAGTCCCAAGCCCTTTGAGAAACCAACTGCATGAGCTCATCGAAGAGCAGAGACACCCAAGAGGTGGAGAGTTGAGATCTGAAAGCCTTCAGGAGAACTGACTCATCCTCAGCAGGGCTTTTGGACTGCCAATCACCCCTCTGCCTAAGGATCTCAAGTATCTCAGCAAAAGAGATATCCTCAGAGGGGGATCGTGGGGACTCTTCTGACTCATCCAAGTCAGTGTCAGATGTTAAAGGCTCCTGTGGGGAGTCCAAGTATCTCCTCTTGCACAATCTCTTCCTGGGAACCTCCTCAGTGGGAGCCTCTGGGGTAGTCTCAGAAGAGCAGGGGGCACCCTGTGGGGCTACCTGAGGCACTGGGTCTCTACACTTAGCTTGGATGATGGAAGCAGAAGCAGACACAGGCACTTTAGGGGATGAGGAAGCAAGGCCTGAAGTCAAGGATTTCTTGGGAGACAAAGCTCTCCTCGTGGCTTTGAAGGCACCACAGCTCCAATGGGAAAAGGAATCAACAGATCCAAGGGAACCGTCAAACCCTCCCACACTGAGGCAGTGGGGTCTGAGGTGGAGGTAGGAGCCGAGCTCATCCGAGCTGAAGCCCCGCGAAGAAGAGTCAGCAGCGACAAGTCGGTCTGATTTTCCTCCCCAGATCCGACTGGAGAGTGTCGGCTCCTAGAGTCTCCAGTTAGTGCTGAGGACATCAGAGTGGATGGAGCCAAGGACACTGGAGCAGGTCTCGGCTCAGAAGGCTCCACAATCAGCAGGTCTGCTTCTTCTGGCTCCAAAGGGCTGATACGGCTCAGAGGAGGAGTAACCAAAGCAGGACTAGTGGTCTTCGGCTCCGAAGCCACTTGGGTCAGAGCTGACAACAATTTAGCAAGACCTGGTGCCCGTAAAAGTTTCTGCACCAATCGATCAATATCCAAAGCTGAAAGGCTGACAGATGATCCAGATGAATGCACTGATGGTGCTGACTGGGGCAAAGGTGACTGAGGCACTTCGGATACTGGCTCCAAGGCTGTGGGCCGGCTCTGAAAAGAAAAGACAGTCGGCTCCGAAGTCTGTGGAGCCGATGTCGAAGAGTCAAAAGACTTTTTTGATATTTTTGAGTGCTTGGAGTCCTTAGATTCAACAGAGGACTTAGAGGACTTAAAAGATTTGCAAGCTACATCCTGGTCACTCAAAGCCTCTTGAAAGGGGTGTTGAAGCAAACTCCTGTTCATTAACTTCCTCTTCCTCTCTAACAACACTCTTGATAAAAAGGAATGGCAGACAGCACAAGATTCTTGTAAGTGGACAGCCCTTAAACAATACACACAGGTAACATGTCCATCAGTCACTAACATTTTCTGATTGCAGTTTGGGCATTTTTTAAAACCCGACTTGGGATGTTTTTCCTTATCATCTGCCATTTTTTTTCTTTTTAATAACTACTATAACATGCAAACCAGATATTAATAAAGCTACTAGGCTCTAAACACACACACACACACAAGCCTGAGATACAGAATCCAAAAATGTTAAACAACTAGAAATAAGGCTGTATATAGCCACTAGAAAGCTATTTAAACACACTCTCTACAGAAAACTATGGCCAAAACACACGAGGCCAACAATAGAAAAAAGGCTGTTTATAGCCACGAGAAAAACTACTTAAACACACACTCTTTCTAATACATTTCCTTTGTACTAAAGAATAATTAAAATTCTATTACATGTTTACACATCTTTAATTGGGTTTCTCACTTTCCTATGGTACTCTTGGTTTTAGAGATTGGATGATAACGTAGCACATTTATACTGCAGCATTCATAAACAGAAAAGGGAAAGGGCTCTGTGGTTTTCCTAACCACAAGCCCTTCCCTTGTCATTGATTATTCTTCCTATCTCCTCTCTACACTGATTGTGTGAAGACAAGGGTTGCTCTGCAGCCACCTATTTGTACTGCAGTCAACTTCTTCTTAGCTTCTAGGAAAGTTGTTTTAGCCTTGAAGATATATGAATTAAAAAAAAGCTCAGTATGTTATTTTGCACCCATTTTTTTCAAATCTGCATTGCTGCATAATTAAAATAAATCAAATAACCATTTTCTCCTCCAGAGTTTAGTACTGAAGTCCTGTAAATAGTAGATTAGTTAACAATTGCACGCAATTATCTTTCTCAGTTTTTGTAAGATTAATAGGTATTTACACTATTAAATGCATGTCAAAAACAAGATTATCATTTGTCTTCGTCTTTTGAGATTTGAATGAGTTCTAGAAATGTACATTCTGGTAACATGTTCAATGTCCAACTCTATTTCTGGCAGTCTAACCCAGGCTGACAGTAACATTTTAACCAGTCCATCAAGGCTGTTATCTTCATCTTTTCCCTAGAGTGATTGTTCTTTCTTCTTACCCCGTCCTGCAAATAATCTATTTTTGCTTGGAACTCCTCAAGTCTAAAAGTGATTTTTCTTCCTTCTTACCCTGTCCTGCAAACAAGCTATTTTGGTTTGTAACTCCACAAGTCTATCTTGATTGTCTACTACTTCTGACTGGATGTCTATTTCATTTTTTTTGAAAATTCAACTTCTGATTTCTTAAAATACACACCCAGCTCCTTATCAATCTGATTGAGTTTAGGGAACAACTGAGCAAAGAAAGGCTGCAGATTATTTTTTCTGTTTCAGTTTCTGTTTCTAATTCTTGTAGGTTTAGAATTTTGATAGATATTCTGAAAATACCATGTGGGTGGTCTTCTGACTGATATTTTTCAGTCTACAGCTGTCTTTCTTTTAATTTTCATTGCTGCAGACATTCAGGGGTTTTGCAACCTCTCTAGCTGACTTTAGACACAAACTGTAAACAATTCCTTCAGAATCTGCTGATTAAGAGCAGAATTTCTTAATGTTGCCCAGGGAAGCCAATGAAATGCATGGTTAAGGCAAATTGCCTTCACCACAAGTCCCTTTATGCTTTTTCAACTTTGTTTTCAACTGATTATTACGTAAGTCTTACAGCCTGTCAATTTAAAAAAGGCCATTTTGGCATCAGTTTGACACTACCAACAAATAACATCTCTATGTTGCTTCAAACTATTCTTGTATTTTTTGACAGAATACTTGGGTGGCCAGCCTTGGCCTGTACATTGCATAACCTAATATGTGTTAGGGAAATAGACAGAATCTCTCCTATGTGCATATAAGTCAAAACTAGCGAAATACGTATGCTTTGCTATAAATGACAAACTATCACATATGCTGTCTATAGCTGAGGCAAGAACCCTGAATACCTGGATAACTTTGGATTCTCTTGACGTGAAATGATAACAAGATCAGTATCTACTTTATAGTTTATTTGACTTTAAGAAGCTGCCATTGGCGGATTTACTTATTACATTCATTTATTTTAGACTGGAATGTTAAGATATTGCAATCAGCAATACTTAGTATGTTTATTCCTTTGTATATATGTATGAGTATCTATATCTATATCTATATCTATATCTATATATATATATATATCTATATATATATATATATGCATGTATGTATAAATATATATATATATATATATATATATATATATATATATATAGTTACACTTCAGAATATCGAACGTCTGAAATCTCGAACTGCATATAGCCAAGACCATATTATCGAGATTTCAGAAGCTTGAAATTCTGAATGGAGATCTGCATACAGTGCAGAATGGGAGATTTCCCTTTTCCTCGCTGTAGTGCGATCTTGGAGTTGGTATATTTAAGAAGCGGGGGTGTGGGGGTCGCAGGGGGGAACCTGCAAAACATTTTGTTTGTTGGTTTTTTTTTTTTGTTTTTGGATTTATTTCAGAGTTTTGAGCTTCTGAAATCTCCATCATATGGTCTCGGCCATGTGCAGTTCGAGATCTTAGACGTTCGATATTCTGAAGTGTAACCATATATATATATATATATATATATATATATATATATATATATATATATATATATATATATATATATATATATATATATATATATGTTGTTTACTATTGCTGCAACTTTGTATTTCTATTTATCATGTACATGATGTGGAGCTTTTCTCCCTAGGATCCGCTGAAAAAGGACCTGCGTCCAGTTGGAATTTCCTGGTAAATAAATAAATAAATAAATAAATAAAAAAAATACACACACACACACACACACACATATATATATATATATATATATATATATATATATATGTGTGTGTGTATATATATATATATATATACATATATATGTATATCCATCTCTCCCTCTCTCTCTCTCTGTATATATATATATATATTCACTATACTGTTCATAAAAATTGAGTCAGCATCAAAATGATGAAATAATATTTATTCTCACTGATAACAGGCAACTCTCCATGGTATAAGCTGTGCTAGAGTGCACCTTGCATCTTTATGGCACATTTACAAGGTCCACACAGTTAGGGGCATAAATGAAAGGAACTACTATAACATCATATAAACTGGGAGGGACAAAGATTATTAAGGAGATCACCCTTACTATATGTCATCTGAGCAAGTGTCTGTTGAATATTCAAGGACAGTAACTGCAGTCCTTGAAACTACACAATAGTGCAAATATGGGGACTATGTACCAACTCTGACTGCTGTTGTTCTTGAACTGTTAGCCCAGGTTGTCAGGAAGTAACTGCCCAGGATGCCTCTAACTTTCCATTTTAGTTAATGTTGCCTCATTTTGCCTCTCTCTCTCTCTGACTATTATGAGTGCCTGTGTTAGTTTTAACATTGATATTACTGGATATCTTCAAATGAGTTCTGAAGGTAATCCCACCACTTTATTGGAAAAGACAGTGTTTTGAACTTTTGTGCCAGAGTGTTGACCTTGAATTAGTAGGAGATGCTGGCACTGGAGGTCACATTGAACTGTTTTCTATTTGTCACCTGTGATGGAACTTTATCAAATGTACTGGCATTTTGAGTCTCTTTGAACATTGACAATTGCTGGCAGTTACTAAAATCTCATTTTTTGTCTGCATTTTACTGAAGACACCAGTCTTTTGGTTCTCTTTGAGCTTCCCATCTGCCCAAATATTTTCTTATTAAGTGACATGATTAAAGTCACACAATGGGCAAAAGAAGGCTGAGGGAACCAAACCACGTACCACTAGAAGTACCTTGTCAACAGCTCATAGTCTTAATATTCTGCACTAACTGACAGACTTGTACTTGAGCAGTACAGCTTTATCAAACTGCTCTACACTGGATATGCCTGCAAAATAAGAACTTTAATAATCTAGCGCCATTTCACTAGAAAGCATTAGGTTGTTTATGCTATGTGACCTTCTTTAACTTTTGCATGTTGAATGAATTAATACAGCTGGCCAGCTCAGTCAAGTTCAAGAGTTTTGAAGATTTATCATCACTGATTATTGTGCTGGTAAAGTCATTGAGATCTATATGCTTTATGATGTGGTGCTCAGCACTTGTTTTCCTTCAGTCTCTTAGTTTTATATTTTGTTACTGAAATTTGAACTTTATTGAAGTGAATATAACCATGTATCTTAGGATCATAGGACCATATGAGATTACTAGGCTATCGACCCAGAGGGCATTTCAAGCCTAGCCATTTCATCCCAATGTAATACCATAGAAATGCTAGTCGGTACCCAAGACTGAATCTAGTAATGACTGCCTGTGTCCAGGAGGAGTGTGGATACTATCCTTGGTAAGAATTTACAGTGCCCCATCCACTCATCCAGGTTCCTCTTGAACAGTGTCATAGAGGTGCTCTGTTTCACATGAATTGGTAGCCTATTCCAAAGATGTGGCAGTTGCTGGGAGACAAATCAGTCCCTCCAGCATGTCCTATTTAAGTCGCAGGCCATATTTCGGTCTCTAGATTGGGTAGCCCTAGTACCATTTGATTTACAGATATGCAAGTTCATTAGGTCTGGATCTGAGATTGCTCTTTAAGCCAGGCATAAGTCTCCACTAAGAAGTCTATATGATACAGAGTATAGTGACAGGGACTTTAGTTGGTCTGTATAACGCACATGCTGGAGTCCCTTGATCTTCTTTATTAGAAACCTCTGAGACCTCTCCAATTGCTGCAGATGCTTTGTAAGGCACATGCCGAATGAGGCATTATATTCAATTATGGGCCATATTAGAGATTAGTTTAGAGGGGTTATAACCTCCTTTGCTCACAAGGTGATACTATTACTAATCAAGTGTACTATGTAGAAATCCTTCCTTACTACAGTAGACATATGGTGGTCAAAGTTAAGGTCACAGTCAACTTGTGATCCCAAATCCTTTACCACTTCATGGGTACTTAGGGTACTGTTGTTGACTTGATAGTGTGAAGGGACATTTTTTGTGTCAAAGGGAATGATGACACATTTCTTGACAGCCATTTTGAGATTGTGACTAAGACACCAGTAATTGGTCTGTGTAAGACCCTCCCGGAATATACTGTCTGCAAACTTGGTCAGCCACAACCCCTTTGCTTTGATCTGAACTTCTGGGAAGTATATAACAAACAGTAGGGGGCCCAGAACTGACCCCTTTGGCACTCTGCTGGTGACAGGTCTGCTGGTTGATGTGGAGTCTCCCACTTAGATAGTGTGTGTCCGTTTTGTGAGCCAGTTGGCAGCCCATCTTACAACAAAGAGGTTTACATTCAATTTGCTAAGCTTATCACTAATAGCTGAGGGTGGGATTGTGCCAAAAACCTTTACCAAGTCAAGGTATGCTGTGTGCACAGATCTGCCCTTGTCAATGGCCCTGGTCACATTTTTGAAGAAATCCACCAGATTTAACAAGCTGAATTTGGTTGGATCTAGTGTCTGGAGGTAATCCATGTCTTTATTTATGAGGTCCATAATGATATATTCCATGACCTTACAAATGAGGCTCATCAGGGTTATGGGTCTGTAATTCCCCGGGTTTGTTGCTAGGCCACCTTTGTGGAGGGGAATAACTGTTGCTATTATCCATTCTGCAGGAACGAAGCCTGTGGTTAGGCTATGATTGAAAAGGGCACTTAATGGTGAAGCTAGTTCATGTTTTAGCCTGTTAGAAGACAGCCTGGGATGCTGTCTGGTCCCATAGAGGCTGTGTTATTTGCCTTGAACAAGGCTTTGATAACCTGCTCTTCAGATATGTAGGGAAGGGGATGGGTTGGGAAGGATTGTGATAAGTTTGGAGTGGATAAGGGAGTGAAATTTTCACCAAACCTATCTGCCAGCAAATTTGCTATCTCTGTGGGGTCAGTGTGTGTGATACTGTTAGTCACTAGCTCTGCATGTGCTTGGGTCTAACCTTTAGGCTATGTATGCAGTTGTGTAGCTGTAAAAGGCCTTATGGTTATTCTTGGCTGTGCTTGCTGAGTTTTTCTCAAAAGAGCCCTTAGACGATTTGACAAGTTGTCTTATTTGCCTGTTGAGGTTGAGGAGGGTGCTTTTCCATTGTCGGGGCCTCACCTTTGTTTTCTTGGACAGCAACTTTTTGCATTTATTGTAACATTTGTTGGTGCTGGATGTCTATCATGGTGACTTGTTTTTACTTGGGGCTCTGGCTTTGACTCTTTCTGGTACAGCTGAGTATATACTCATATGCAATTGATTGTATAGGGCTTTAGTGTAAGCTTCTCGGTGTAGTTACGATATTCTGCTGGGGGTGGGGCTTGGAATGCATTTATACCTTCATCTAAGAGGGTATTTGCCTTGGTGACTTTTTTTAGTTTGATTTCTCACTTTGTGAGTTCTGGTGTTAGTGCCAACTCAAAGGGGACTGATTTGTGGTCAGATTTAACTAATGAGGGTCCGACAGTTGTGACAGTGTATCTGTTTGACATGTTAGTGAGGACCACATCTAGTACAGTAGTTCCTCTTGTTGAGGTATGAACAATTTGTTCCAGGGCATTTGAGTTAACAAAGTCAAGGAACTTTTGCACTAGTGAGTTAGGGCTATCATAGATTTCCCAGTTGATGGTAGGATAGTTGAAATCCCCACATAACCAGAGCATTTGGTACTATTTGGATTGTCTCCAGTTTGGTTAAGTAAGCTTCATGCATATCATGACCCATGGAGGGGGATCTATAACTGGCTATGACTTAAATGGGAATCTTACCCACTGTAACCTGAACTTGGAGTAACTCCGTGGTTCTGTCCAGTCTAAATAGACAGCAGGTGAATTTATCTCTAATAGAAACACCACCTCCTTTGGTTCTCACATGTTCATTTTGTGGTATGAAGGTGTGGAAGGCATTGTAGCCTTGAAGGCTGGGGTACTCTCTAAGGTCTTGAACCAGGTTTCTGTGACTGTACAGACATCTATGTCTTCCAGCGATAGAAGTGCTTTCAGGGAGTGCAGTTTTTGGTTTAAGCTCCTACCATTTAGCAGCATGACCTTATTTTGTTATGACTGGCAAATTTCATGTTGGTAAGTTTCTTATTGAGACCTTGCCTAAAAAAGGCACTATGGAGGAAGGCAAGAACCTTTGCTAGCAGCCGAAAGCCTAGTGGTGCCAGATGCAAACCGTCTCTAGCAAAGCAATGAGGTTTGTCAATCATGGCTTCCCAGGCTGACAGGAACTGGATCTGCTTTGAATGACACCAAAAACTAAGCTAATTATTGAAATCAATAATTTTTGTTTATATTGTGGCATCATTCTAGGTGACAGTAGCATGCTTCTCAAGGTTAGGGACATACCAACCTGGGACATACTCAGAGAGCTCAGTCATGTCTCTCTTCATACAGTCCAGTGAAGTACATCTCAGGTCATTCACTACAATATAAACTATGACAGAGTCATAATGGTACTTATTGCTGAGAGACGTGAGTGCATGTGTGATCTGATGAATCCTGGCACTGGACAGGCAGCTAACTGTGACTTTCCCTTGTCCAACCTGGTGAGTGGGGCATCTGTGTATCTCACTGTTGAGTCTCCAATGACAAGAAAATTTGTTTTTTGAGTGTTACACCTTATGGGGTTGGTAGGTGAGACACTGGTGTTACTATGTGTCATGGGTGCTGTGGGAACTGTGTTAGTTGTAGCAGTCTTGTACTTTGGAGGTCTCCTGCGTTTTGGTACTTTTTGAGATAACCTCCGCATATGGTGATTTCTGTGTTTTATGCATACTATGTGTATGTGTAGTGGTACTATGTGCATTTGTAGTGGTGTGTGGGTTGACAACCTCTTCAGTGTTACAGTTTTGAGTGCAAGAGAGCATGGATTCAAGATTCTTGGGCTAAATACATCCTGACACTCTGTGCTAGAGTGAGTTATTAGTAAAGGATTGTTGGTGTACATGAGGCAAATGCTACACTGCCTCAAGAGACCCAAGTCAACAAGGTTGGCAGGAGAAACAAGGGTAGTCCAACTGTCCATAATGCTAGGTTGAAGACTGTTATCACAAAGGAGGGCTTTTCAGGATCGATCAAGGAGGAGCTCAGTGGATGGATATATTTTCTAGGGGTTTTCTGCTGGTAGTTTAATAGGTTACAGCTCACCAGCAATATTTATTTAACCATAAAATACTAAGGATGAGGGCTACACTAATGTGCTACAGCTATATCTAATGCAAAATTTGTTGAATTTATCTGTCCGGTTATGGCGCACAATTGTGCAGCAGTGCATGATGCTGCGTGGCATACAACAAGCAGACACCAGCTCAAATGCAGGGCTTAAATACCAGAAGATAAAAACTTGAAAAAAAATGTAAAAAGGTTCAAAAGGACCAATGAACCCTAGAACAACCACCCTTCATCAGACAAGGTCCAATCAGCACACTCCTCTCATTAGAGTGCAGAAAAGCCCTTTCCAATCAAAGATGACCTGAAAAATATGCTCAGAACAAACAGTCACTACAAACAGACCCAGATGCCGCAAACCTGTATCTGTACTATGCTATAGCTACTAGCTACCCTACTTTCAGCGGGAAACACTACAGAATGTTTAACACAGCAGAAAAATAGCAGTGAAATACTAAAAAAACATTTTAAACAGCAGAAAATCAGCAAGGAGACTCTAAAGAATGTTTTAAACAGCTAACATCAGTTATTTTAACACTACTTGGAGGGAAAACTTGAACAAGCAGAAGAGATTGCTTTGCAACAGTAAAAAGTATCATCAAATACATAAACAGTGAAAGTAACAAATGCAGTACAACAGTGTAGATTAGTGCACAGTATTTAAATACAGTATTAAAGTAGGTGGCAGGCAATAAAAAGTGCAGTAAACAGTGTAAATAAGCAAAAAAGAAGGCAACTTACAGTTTTTCAGAAGCTCAGAAGACTCTAGTCACCTGTTATCTCAGCTCAGAGTTGTGGTTGGTAGCCTACCTCAGTTCAGCTTGGTCCATTTAATGACTGGGGATGTAAATACTTTCCACTATTATTCCTTCTACCTTGCATCACTTTTATTGCCTTTGTCTAACAATGCTGCAAAGTGTTTGGTGTCAGGGCCACTTGTGAGCCTTTATTTTTGCTTTACATAATCTAGGACACTACCATTTTGAAGGAGTAGATCTGAAATGGTTAGCATATCTAATCTGCTTTTTTTTCAGTTTATTACTTGTTTATTCTATTTGTTTTTCTACTATTTTTGCAAATAATTTATTCAGATGGTTATTGCATTTAATAACATTTCACAATTGTTTTAGATTATATATTTTATATTTCACACTACTCTCTTTACTTCACTGAAACTTATGTAAAATGCTTAGGTATAAGCAATATAATAAAACTGAAGAAGATGAAGACTGCAGTACCTTGGAATACTCTTCCTACTCTGTTGAAGGCAGGTGATGCCTCCTGCAAAGACATTTGGAAAGTACACAAGTTTATTTGTGTGCTGTTCTGATTAAATCGCAGTTTATGTTTTAAAGTGTTGCAAGTCTCATTATTATGTACCTCACTTCTGATAGGCAGCCCATCAAAACAAATAATTTTCAGCACTACTGTTGCTCGACTAGTTGCTCTTGCCACCTCCAAATGACACAAATGAGTGACTCGTGAATTCAGCTGAAACACAGTTTAATGTATTTCTGTTTCAGGAAAATGGGCTTGATTTGTGGTCAGTTCTTTAGAAAAGACTCATAAAAAAATATTGGCTTTAGTCAATCATGTCTATACAGACTACAGTCTTTGCCAGCAAATTAGTAACTTTTGTATAAATTTCAGTGTTTTACGCTATAATCATCTGTTTGGAAAGGAAAAAGCATCTACTTTAATTGCTTGAGTTTTACAGCTATCTAGTTATGTGCCAAGCAACTTGCATGGGTTGCCAATGAAACTCATTTATGAGTTTGAATTTGAACCAGGTGTAGCAGCCAAATGCAGAGAGTGGGACTGCCATTTGTAGCTGAGTTTGAGTGAAGTAAGTATGGCAGCCTTGGGATAAAAGTGAAAATGTTACTCAAACACATAGCTGAGTTCAAGCAAAGAAGTGTAGCAGCCACTGGGAGGGAGTGACAGGCTGTGGGAGTTTAGTGGTTAAGTTTAGGCAGCAACTAGGGGGATGAGGGTTAGGGTTAGGAGTATGGTTTGTCTTTAGGGTTAGGAAGCAATGGGTAGTTTTAGATTAAGGGAGCAACTGATGGGAATTAGGGTTAGGGAGCTGGGATTTGAGTATTAGGTTTAGGGAGCAACAGGAAGTTTTAAATTCAAGGAGTAACTGCAGTTTTAGGTTTAAGTTGCAGGGTTTGTGATAGGGTTAGGGAACAGCTAAGAATTTTAAGGCTAGGGGCAGGAAGTGAGGCTTGGTGTAAGGATTAGTTACCAGGTAGGAGTTTTGAAGATGGAGTTAGGATTGTGCAAGGGCTATGTATTTTATTAAAAGGATCCAGCTATTGAAAGGTCGGCGCTTGCTGTTTCAAGCAAGTAGCAGTGAGCTGGTCAGCTGCACACTAACAGCACATGAGTACCTATAGCAGACTCAGGAAAAAAACAGTAGCCTTAGACATTTGGGTCGGAAACACTCTGATATGTTTTTGCTAAACTTCTTAAAACTATAGAATACCTGAAACAGGGATTTTTGTCATTGTTTTTTTTCCTTAACCATTGCAGAAACCAATACAAGAGAGTTAGTTTATCTCTTACTATGTGATTTATCTAATTAAAACATTAACACACTAACAGCCTTATTGCAAGCATGACACACACATAAATACACTGTCTAAAAATCATTAAGAGTGATAGTGAAAACACATTATAGAAAATTATGATCAGGTCTTCAATCATACACTGCATATTATCTGTTTGAGGCATTGATGTCAAGAAATTCATGTCGAGAGCAAAGCTTGTGAGATGACCTAACTTTTTCATCTGAATGCTTTGCAGTGTATATGCAGACAACCTGAAATCGGGTAAACAGATTACGTGTTACCGATAAGGCATGTCTGCAAAATAACTTGGCAAAATTGACCATTTGGGCACAGTAGAATAATGTGCTGATAAATACAACAAAAACTAAGCACATGAAATTTGGTAGGCATAAATTGAAAGGTGAATATTTAATACAGCACACAGTGATTGAAACTGTTGACTCATTTAAGGACCTGGGTATATGGGTAGATTCAGCTATGAGTTTTTCTAATCATATCAACCAATCGGTTAATGATAGTTATGAACTATAGCTTGTATAAAAAGATTTATAAAGTCTAGGAAATCAAAAATAATGAAGTCATTGTTTGTTAGTTACATTAGACCCAAACTTGAGTATGGAATAACAATATGGAAACCCTATAAGAAAACAAGCATGAGTAAACTGAAAAGAGTACAACAGAGATATACCAAGGGTATCCTTGGATGTGAAAACTTAAGTTATTATGAAAGACTAAAATATCTGAACTTGTACAGCATCTCTTGCAGATATCCAAGAGGAGGTTTTTATTCAGGTATAAAGGGCATTTAATGACAACTAGCTCTGGGAATGCTTGGGGTTAACAAAAAGTACTAGAGAATCATCAGATAACCTATGTAGAGGAGTCTATAGGAATGAGAAGTCTACTAACTGGTTCTCTGACAGAGAAGCTGATGCATGGAACAGGCTACCAATTTACATTAAAGCAAGTACTAGTTTAGATATTTTTAAGAACAGCCTGGACACTTATTATGGGAACAAGTGTTTTGGTATACTGGCAAGCTAGAAGGGAATTAATGCCTGTGCTTGAAATATTTGTATGTATGTGTGTATGTATGTATGTATGAATTTCTTGACATCTATTTTGAGAACACAGCTGGATATGGTTGGAGACACAATCATAATTCTGTGTAGTGCATGGAGCTTATCTCCTCCATGTACTACCAGTTACAGGAAAAAAAAGTGTAAGAAAAGGAAATGTTTTAGCTGTTTTCAAAACCTTTGAATACCAGTAAAACACTCTGGCATTGTCAAAGAGACAGCAGGCAGAAACAAAGTGTCCGTCTGAAAAAATGAAGCACTTTAAAATTTGTTAGGCACTTCATTCTGCCATATGGTTTGTTTGTAAGTGGGTCAGAGTGAAGTTCTAACAGCTTTTAAAATCTGTTTTATCTTCTGCTGGTGATATTTGCTGGCTGGCAATGTACCTAGCATGAGATTTGATCATAAAAGCACTTAGGGGTGCTTAGCAAACTTTTGTTAAGCACTCGTAAGCACTGTTATAATTGGGTCTCATGCTAGGGAAGCAAAGAACATGTTTAACTTATTCCTGGTATCAAAGCATAATCTCACTGTACCTTGCACTGCACTTATTTTATACCTACTGTGCATCACACAAGCAATTAATGAGTTTGTGAAGGTTACTTATGCATGGAAATATTACATAAACCCAAGAAGTCCAAGATGCTGTATTAAACAGCTCAAGGGTTTGAAATTTACTATTCATAATTTATGATTGGGGACAAACCTTGAAAACAGCTAAACATTTACTTTACTTCATGGCCAGATTTACCACAGGATATAGTGTAATTCAACCTTCTTTAGAAACTCTTTTGAGATGTCTTTATTGCCTACAACTTACAAAAATATTCCAAGATACAAGCATACTTTTGGTAATCATTACTACCAATCCCTAAGGACCTGAAACCAGGAAGACAAGTGACTTACCTACCTAAACTAAGAAACCTGGAAATATACCACCAGCTATGCTTCTTGAACTTCCTGCATGTCAGTGTTAGCATTTCTATGCCTTCTGTTTTTCCTAAGGCAAGCATTAGCAAAGAAACATTCAACCTATGATATCAGCTCTGTTGGACTGAACTCTTCACACTAACTTTGTCTCTGTTGTATTGCCTGAGTAAATAACTAATGGTGAAGTTTTAAAACTGTATGTTGATCTTTTTCTACTAGTCAAGTTATACCTACAGTGGATATAAAATGTGTACACACCCCTGTTAAAATGCCAGGTTTTTGTGATATAAAAAAATGGGACCACAATAAATAATTTCAAAACTTTTCCCTCCCTTAATGTGACCTATAACCTGTACAATTCAATAGAAAACATATAAAAAGAAAAAACATACAATAAGCTGGTTGCATAAGTGTGCACACCCTCAAACTAATACTTTGTTGAAGCACCTGTTGATTTAATTACAGCATTCAATCTTCTTGGGTAGGAGTCTATCAGCATGGCACATCTTGGCTTGGCAATATTTGCCCACTTTTCCTTCCAAATCTGTCAGACTGCGAGGGCATCTCTTGTGCACAGCCCTCTTCAGGTCACCCCCACAGATTTTCTATTGGATTTAGGTCTGGGCTCTGGGTGCGGCATTCCAAAACTTTAATTTTCTTCTGGTGAAGACATTCTTTTGTTGATTTGGATGTATGCTTGGGGTCATTGCTGTGCTGAAAGGTGAAATTCCTCTTCATCTTCAGCTTTCTAGCAGACACCTGAAGGTTTTGGGCCAAAAGTAACTGAAATTTGGAGCTGTCCATAATTCCTTCCACCTTGACTAAAGCCTCAGTTCCAGCTGAAGAAAAGCAACTCCAACGCATGATACTGCCACCACCATGCTTTACCATGGGGATGGTGTTCTTTTGGTGATGCAAAGTATTGTTTTTGCGCCAAACATACCTTTTGGAATTGTGGCCAAAAGTTCACCCCTGGTCTCATCAGAACATAACACATTTTCCCACATGCTTTTGGGAGACATAATGTATTGTTTTGCAAATTTTAGCCTTGCTTGGATGTTTTTCTGTGTAAGAAAAGGCTTCTGTCTTGCAACCCTACCCCATAGTCCAGACATATTGAGAATACAGGAGATTGTTGTCACATGTAGTACACAACCAGAACTTGCCAGAAATTCCTGCAGCTCCTTTAGTGTTGCTGTAGATCTCTTGGCCGCCTCCCTGACCAGTTTTTGCCTTGCCTTTTCATCAATTTTGGAGGGACATTCAGTTATTTGCAACGTCACTGTTGTCCCATATTTTCTCCACTTTTTGATGACTGTCTTCACTGTGTTCCATGGTATATCCAATGCTGTGAAAATTTTTTGTACCCTTCTCCTGACTAATATCTTTCAACAATGAGATCCCTTTGATGCTTTGTAAGCTCTCTGCGAACCATGGCTTTTGCTGTAGCAGGCAAATCAATAAATGTCAGTAATATCCTACTAGGACAGCTGAACTTTATTTGGGGTTAATCAGAGTCTCTTTAACAGATGGCAGGTGTGTACCCAAAAAGACTGAATGCTGTAATTAAATCAAAAGGTGCTTCAACAAGGTATTAGTTTAAGGGTGTGCACACTTATGCAACCAACATATTGTATGCTTTTTATTTTTTATATTTTTTCCCTAACAATTTTTGTTTGTTTTTCAATTGAATTGTACAGGTTATAGATCACATTAAAGGTGGGAAAATTTTTAAAATGATTTATTGTGGTCTCATTTTTTATATCACAAAAACCTGGCATTTTAACAGGGGTGTGTACACTTTTTATATCCACTGTACTTGCGTTACTACTATGTTGGTGGTCACTCCCTTCCTCAGTACACTAAGTTACTGCATATGCATTTTGTGACAAATTATGGTTATATTAGATGTTAGCTTTAAGAATATTTGTTTTAGGTCTTATTATGCCACCTTAGGGAATTAGACCTGTTGCAAATTTTGTTAAACCTCTGGATTCATATCAGAAACTTTCGGTTTAAAACCTCAAAGATATATTTACATGTGTAAATCTCTCAAAAAGATTGTCAACATTCAAGTCAGGGTCTTAATGTTAATGACAACCTGCAGTTTAAGGCCTTAAAATTAACATGTTTTATCAGTATCTCTAACATAAAATGTTAAGAGTAAACACATATTTAACTTTAAAAGCTATTTTTAAAATCTTTCTGTGCTGTCCCCTTATTACCCACAAGTCTTTAGAAAAAAAACTTATGGCATAAGGTTACAAAAATAATGACAGAGTTAAACATCCATAATTTGTAATATTTTTGTAAACTTTTTGAGCAATATACTTTTGGTATAATATTAACCCTCTAGGAACACAGTCTGCGCAGTTACTGTTTGTTAAACATCAAATGCAACAACAATTACTCTACAATCTGTACTAAAGTCCTACTCCCAGTTTTACATAGTGAAGGAAACACTGGACATACAACATTTAATCTGTATACATGGCATGGGACTTTTAGCTGCTTCTAATTAAATTTTAAACGTTATTTATTTGGAATGTTTTTCCCATCTGCAGATGAATGCCAAGGCTTGCAAAATCCATTTATAGCCATTTTAGTCCATATTCTTCTCTGCGATTGAAAAATGTTTTGAAATATGTAACCACACTGTAAATCTTTACTCATATGACTACTGCAAAAACACTCTTGAATATGCAAACTAAGTAATTTATAAGCTATATAAGTATGCCATGATACCCTTGAATGTTTTAGCATTTTACTAAATAACCATATATTTTAATGTTTACTAATTAACCAATTGGGTTATGTAGAACTACCACCAGACAGTTGCTGTTATTAACTTGCTGCAGTAAATAAAACAAGAAAAATATGCAAAAAATAATAATGAAAAATGTTTCTCTTTGTTCTACTACAGGTGCTCTCATAGTAGCTTTTAACACACTTGCTTGCTGCCAGTTGCTCAAAAAAACAAGTACTTGAACTCTCACTAGTCCAATCTCACATTTCTACATAACCCTCTGAACACCTGACCCTTTAAATCTACATAGACCTAACAGAACTTAAACTCTAACCCTAAAACTCATACCCATTTCCCAATTCAAATTCACAATCTCATACCCTAAATTTCTACTCCCCCTCCTTAAGTCCCCAGTCGCTCCCTAAACCTACAACTTCCTAAATCTAAACTCTCCCTCCTGCTACCTCCCCATGGCTCCTTGCTTCAACTCATATTTGAGTAAGTGTGTGAGCAGCAACCTACATGAGCTACAAAGTGCTGGTGTCCCTGTGTTTGAGCGCTTGGGACATTTTTCTTTAGGAATCAATTTATGTATTTACACACAAATTAAATAAATCATTAAATAACATAGCATAACTTAGAAATAATGCTGAATTAGCTTGATGGCCTGCCAAACCTCCCATATGCAAGTAAACTAGTTCTCGTGCTCACTCTCTCACACACATGCATTTGCTCTTAGCTGTCTGGTGTGAAAACAGTGCAGATATGAAGGCTCTGCTGTTTGGAATCTAACATCTGACAGTCTCCTTTCTTATTGAGAGATACTTTTTTTCTGAAATGCAAAAGTGTTTTTGAAGAGGGAGCAAAAACATACCTATTGTATCTTATTAAAGCATTTTTTTTGCTGAAGAGAATTCATTTAAAATTAAACAATGTACATTCCCCATTGCTTCTTTTTACTCTTTATGCTATAGAATAAGACTTTTTTAAAGTCATTTTTTATTAAATTATCACTTAAAGCATAGGCACACATACATTAATAGAAAAAAAAAACAAATCAGTAACATTTTTTTTCATTTACACACATTATACATTACATATATGCTTTCTTTCTTTACAAATGTCATTCAGTCCAGCATTGCATTAATTGCTCACTTCCTACCTTCCCTTAAACCTCACTCCTCATCCTCCTGAACATTATTATACATGCATTGTTCTCACAAAATCCATTTATTTATATTTAATTTGCTCATTCCCTTTTCTAAAGCTCAGATTTCCAGTTCTTTTATTTCTTTTATGATATTCAGTACTTTAAATACAGATGATTTCAGTTTTGATTTCCAATTTCTAGTAACTACTTTTTTGGCAGCCAAGAGAATTAAACTAAATAAGACCTCATTATATCTAGGCAATTCAGATCCTGTGTCCCAGCTTGAATAATTTCCTTAGCTACAGTAATTTGTTCCCATAATATTTCTGATAAAATACTCACAGACTAAGCCATTCTAATCATAATTTAACTTAACTATGCTGATTTTACCCACAAGTTGAACACTGTAGGTCAGGTATGATGCCAGACAGACAGGCAATACCAGGATGGATTATTATGGAGAAGACTCTCACAATAGAAAAATGATCTTGGGGTGCAGAGGGACAATTTGCTTTTCAGGTGAGCCATCTACAGACCATGGAAACTACAGACCCATAAGCATGCCTTTCAACCTGGAAACATCAAAAACCTGTACAAGGCCCATGAAAAATAGGTACAAATCTGTACGCTGATTAACGTAAAGTTTGCTTACATAATTATGTAACCCCACCCACTCCAATAGAATTGTGGGATACCAACTTTCTAATGCAAACTGAAGAGCAGACAACCAAAATATGGCACCAGAGTCTCCCTGCAGCCATTCCAATGTCCAGTTACCTGGCTAGTTCACCCCATTTACCATAAACACTAATGCATGCATACTGCTTTACTTCTACAATGATTTGGATTCTATTTTTACATTTTATAGCACAATGAACAAACACTAATCAAATCTCGATATCGGCTAAACAAAGCAATACTGTCTCACAATGAAACTAGACTTGGCATTAAAACTTCTCTGCCCTTGAAACTCACATTTATTGAAACAGCATTGAAACCCACACCACATCCAAAGAAAGTGCATCTGGCCAGTGGTGGATAAAGATTATCTTTGGGCTGTTTTCAAATAATAAGCCCCTTACACACAAAACAAGAAACATGCATGCATTCTTTGATACACCTTCCTGACTTTATTAAATTATATTTCTTGTATAATACAGCATACTTGTTAGACTTAAGTTACCTGACTTTATTAAATTATATTCCTTGTATAATACAGCACACTTGTTAGACTTAAGTTAGAGCGCATTTTAAATTTTTCAGTAGGCAATGAAACAAAATGCATGAACCAATGATGACAAAACTGCCCAATTCAGAACATTTCCATCATAAAAGTCTACTTCCACACACACACACACACACTATATATATATATATATATATATATATATATATATATATATATATATACACACACACACACACACACACACACACACACACACACACACACACACACACACACACACACACGATGGAAATGTAAGCCATAGGCATGTTGCACAGCTTCTCACACTTGGTTTCAATTTCATTTTTTTTTTGGGGGGGGGACGAAAGGCCAAAAACCAGAGACACATTTTAAACATTGCTTGTATAATTTTGGAAAGTTGCTAGAATAAAATGCGTTACCACCATGCATTTCACTGCCAAGCCTTGGCCCCAGGACCCTGTGCAAAACAGTCAGAGCAATATACCACTATGCCATATCAGCAGTTTCCTGAAAGACAGGAAGACTGAAACTTAAATGGTCATCATTTAGTGAATTCAGTTCTCACTTCTCACCATAGCTCTCAACCTCTTAGCACAAAAAGCCTGTACAAAGCCAATAATGGGGAAATGCATCCCCAAATAGGGACAAATTTCAAATACTGATCTTATAAACTTAGAAAATTGCTACCATTTATTTTCTAAAGAATATGAAGTCTGAAATTCAAATGACTGTCATTATTTAGGGAATTCAATCCTTTAGTGATTTGCCACAAAAATCCTGAAAACCACAGATTTAATGAGGAACAGGACAAAAATATGAGGCATAAATTCACAAGTGGTGATGGCTAGGGATTTTAGGCTTTTTTCACCTTGTACCCAAAGTACAGCATTTGAGCCTGAGTACCTCTAGTCACCAGGTGTATTAACCTGGAGGCATTTACACACACACACACACACACACACGCACGCACACACGCACACACGCACACACACACACACACACACACACACACACACACACACACACACACACACACACACACACACACGAGAAAAACAGTATCTTAACAACAAATGCTAAAATCACGAAAACTCCAGCAGCAGACCTTAATGAAAAATGCTATACCTTAAGGACAGCAGTAGTACCTTAATGAACGAAAAATGCTATAAGCAAAATAATGTTCACAAGCAGGATAACTCCAGCAACAGTACCCTAGTTAAAAGCTCTGCAGCTAACCTTAATGAAAAATAAGCAAAATAATGTTCTGTTCACAAGCAGAAAATCAGTACCTTAAGGAGAAACGTTCACAAGCAAGATAAAAGCAGTACCTTTAAAAGCTCTCTGTAGCTAATAATGAGAAGCAGATAACTCCAGAAAATAAGCAGCAGAAAAAAACTCCAAACCAAAGTTGTTTCCTTCAGATCCATTCAAACAGCAAATGCATGCATGTGAGCCCTAGAGCTCAATTCTGACAGGCTAATGGATCTGATGTTATTGCACAAGTGATGATGTCAGCTCAAAAAGTGGGAAAAGAAAAAACATTGGAAATGAAGGGGTGCCATTCGGGAATCATGGCACCCCATTATTTGGACCCCAAAACATGGTAAAAAATTAGTAATTTGGTACAGTTGGGAGGTATGCCTATAAGTCTCACTAGTCTTATATGCAAAGCCATGGAAAGAATTATCATGGAAATGATCAATAATGATATAGTAAACCTCCAGACACTGGACCCAACCCAGTTTGGTTTCATAAAAGGCAGATTATGCCTACTCACCCTGTTGGACTTCTTTGGGAAGGTCATCAAAGCAATGGATGAGGGCAAAATGTTCACACTGCCTACCTTGACCTGGACAAGGTATTTGACACAATCCCCACTCGGGCATTGTTGACAAACTCAGGAGGTTAGGAACAAACCCATATGTCACCCGGTGGACAGTCAACTGGCTCACAGACAGGACCCAAGAAGTAAGTATTGGGGAGTCCACCTCTACAAAGAGGCAAGTCACAAGTAGAGTCCTCAGGGATCGGTCCTTGGACTGCTCTTTTTTTGGCATTTACTTCTCTGAAGTCAAGGCCAATGTCAATGGTCTCTGGCTGATTAAATTTGCAGATGATTGCAAGTTAGGAGCTGCCATTGAATCTCACACCAACAAAAATGTTCTCCAGGAAGGGCTGAGACAGGCAAACAACTGGTGTCACAGCCATAGACTAAAACTAAATGCCAAGAAATGCATAATAGTATCCTTTGGGAAGTCATCCACCCCAGGTAACTATTATATTGACAACACACCCCCTAGAGTTGACCCAGTAGTCAGGGACTTAGGGACACACACAGACAATAATCTGGCCTTTGACCATCATGTGTCTACAGTAATGAGGAAATTATTCTATGTTGCGCAACTTATCAGCAAAGGTATGGAATCTAGGTCCAAGGAAGTCATTGTTTCACTGTATTCGGCATTCATCAGACCTATCATTGAGTACAGTGCCCCCTTTGGCATGTAACTAAACAGGCATCAACAATTGGAATGTCCACAGAGGTTTCACACTAAAAGACTACAGGGCATAAGCAAAATGTCCTATGCAAACCGCCTCACGGTGCTATCCCTGCAGTCCCTCTCCTACAGGCTGTTGAGGGAAGAACTATGCCTGGCATATAGGTCATTGTCAGATCCCACTCTGATGGACCTCCTGCATATCTACAAAATAAACAGCACCAGAATAATCCATTCTAAAGATTCAAACATTGCTTGTGATATAAATAGGACCTGCTGGAGAAACGGGTATGTATCCCAGAGACTACATCTTCTTTGGAAAAGGCTCCCCATCCATGTGAAGCAGTGTTCCTCCCTAACCTAATTAAATTGTAACTTGGAGAACTGGATGGAGAACAGGAAATTCATCTCTGGCTTGGCACCTAAATATCTAATGGACACAAGCAACCTGTAAATGGTTCATCTCACAGGCCCCTTCTTGTAAATGTTTAATTTCCCAAGCCCCTGTTTATACTTATAAAGGGTACCAGAACTTGTCAGAGATTTGGGATGCATGGCTAGGCTTAAAAAGGCCCTTCTGGTCATTAACCTAGTAAACACCTATGACAGAGCTTGTTCAGCAGGATGAACAGTATGACCTACATACAGTCTTACATGTACACATACATAGGATTGGTTCTGAGTCCAGACTTGTTGATTGGGATGGTCTCCCTTCTAATTTAGAGTTTCAATTGTGAAGAGGCCCTCTATATGCATATGTATGTGTGTGTGTCAGTTTGCTGAACATTTTGCCAGTAAATGAAATAGTCACCATTATATGACTGAATTCTGTAAAAGAAGAACTGCCTCTCGTGTTTGTGCATTTGCATCTAACAGCTATTCAGTCTTCTGGGATATCTTCAGCAGGGTGCTTGACAGAGTACTGCCTAAAGACTCTGTAGCTCTCTTGGGAGAATTCAATGCTTGTATAAAGAATTATGCAGATTATATAGAAGTGTACAGTTGGGAACAATGGCGTAAATGAAAGGAACCTGCATGTAGTGCTGGTACTAGAGTTCTGATCTAGTCAAGGATTATTCATATGAACATTATTTCTGAACACAATGTTGGTCATAAATACACTTGGCACTTATACCACCTTGGGCTAAAGGCTGAAAACTAACTTTGGAGATACATCATCAAACCTGAGGCACTATGTTCTGGACAGTTTGTTCAGCAGTGGAAGCGCTCTGCCAACCAATCACCACACAATGATATTTTGGGTCAGTTAGTTGAGGAAGCAGCTACACAGACATGGAAAACCCAAACTTATAATGGAAGTGTCTTTGTAATGCCTAAAAGATGCCTCTGTACAAGATTAGTTCAACCTCCATGTCCAGAAGAGCTCCTCCAAAATAAAATGGCAGACTGGGGGTGATGAATCCATATGGACCTATTCAAGATCTCATTGTTTTAGGTAATGGGATGGAAATCTGGCTGTGAAATGTAGTCAGTGCTTGTCATGATGGTAACCCTAGGACCTGTTAGTGAATATTAGAGGTGATAGCTTAAAGAAAGAGGCCTTCCATCCACACAGTAATAGAAGTAAATGCAATCTTCCCAAACCCAAATGACCTCCCAGACAGTCATCTGCAAAAGTTATCCTCAGCAAACCCGAAAGCACTTAGCAGAAAAAATCATCTAACAGTCCACAAGCAACCACACCCAGTGGGGCCTAAACTATCAAGCCCAGAAGGTAAGTCCATACACTATCCAGGACTCTAGTCATAGGGGACTCCATTGTACAACATACTGATCCCCTACTCACCAGGCTGAAAAATGGAAAAAAATAACAACTAGTTGCCTATCAGGGACAGGATTATCCAAGTTAAGCATGCATTCAAGTGTACCACAGATATCAGTATGAGTCAGTCATAATCCATGAATATGTAAATTACCTGAGATATACATACCTAGACTATATGAAGACAGACATTATGGAGCTCTCAGACTATGTATCACATGCTTGTATGTGCTTAGCATTGAGCAAAACTTCATGGATGTTTACTAGGCTAATGACCACAAGGGCCTTTTTAAGCCTAGCCATGCATCCCAAATCTCCGACAAGCTCTGATACCCTTGATAAGTGTAAGCATGGGCCTGGGAGATGAACCATTTACAGGTTACCTGTTTGCATTAGAAACATAGGTGCCAAACCAGGGATGAATTTCCTGTTTCCCATCCAACTGTCCAAATTGCACTTGAATTGGGTTAGAGAGGAACTCTGCTTCACATGGATGGGGAGCCTGTTCCATACATGGGGTAGTCTCTGGGATAAATACCTATCTCTCCAGCAGGTCCTATTTATATCACAGGCAATGTTTAAGTGTTTAGAATGGGTAATTTTGGTACTGTTTGTTTTGTGGATATGCAGGAAGTTCATCAGTGTGGGGTCTGACAATGCCCTGTATGCCAGGCATAGATCTCCCCCCTCAAAAGCCTGTAGGAGACAGGATACAGGGAAAGGGCCTTGAGGTGGTCTGCATAGGACATATTACTTACGCCCTGTATTCTTTTAGTGAGGAACCTCTGTGGATGTTCCAATTGTTGAATATGCCTGGTTAGGTACATACCAAAGGCAGCATTGTACTCAATGATAGGTCTGAGGAATGCTGAATACAGTAGAACAATGACTTCCTTGGACTTAGATGCCATACCTTTGTTTATAAGTTGCGCAACACAGAATGATTTCCTCACCACTGTAGACATGTAATGATCAAAGGCGAGATTGCTATCTATATGTGTCCCTAAGTCCCTGACTACTGGTTCAACTCTAAGGGGTGTGTTGTCAATATGATGGATACCAGGGATGGAGGACTTCCAAAAGGATACTATTATACATTTTTTGGCACTTAGTTTTAGTCCATGGCTCTGACACCATTTATCTGTCTGTGTCAGCTCCTCCTGGAGAACATTTGTCAGTGTGAGATTCAATGACAGCTCCTAAATTTGCAATCATCTGCAAATTTAGTCAGTCAGAGACCACTGACATTGGCCTTGACTTCTGAGAAGTAAATGCCAAAAAAGAGCGGTCCAAGGACTGATCCCTGAGGGACTCCACTTGTGACTGGCCTCTTTGTAGAGGTGGACTTCCCACTTCTAACTTCCTGGGTCCTGTCTCTGAGACAGTTGGCTATCCACCGGGTGACATACAGGTTTATACCTAACCTCTTGAGTTTATCAACAATGCCCGAGTGGCGTATTGTGTCAAATGTCTTGGCCAGGTCAAGGTAGGCACTGTGAATTATTTTGCCCTCATCCATTGCTTTGGTGACCTTCTCAAATAAGTCCACCAGGTTGAGTAGACATGATCTTCCCTTGACGAAACCATACTGGGTTGGGTCCAGTGTCTGGACATTTACTATATCTCTATTGATCATCTCCATGATAATTCTTTCCATGGCTTTACATATAAAACTAGTGAGACTTATGGGTCTGTAGTTTCCAGTGTCTGTAGATGGCCTACCTTTGTGTAGAGGGATGATTGTTGCCTTCCTCCATTCATGAGACATGAAGCCTGTTTGGAGGCTACAGTTAAATAGTAATTCCAGAGGCACTGATAGGTCATGTTTCATGCTATTTAGAAGCCATCCTGGGATTTTGTCTGGGCCCATTGATGAGGTGTTCTTGGTCTTAGAGAGAGCATTAAGGACCTGTTTCCTAGTGATAGTAGGGGGAGTTATATTTGATGATATTTCCTGCAGGAAGGTTGAGGTGGAGATAGGAGTAAAGTTGGTGCTGAATTTATCAGCCAGGAGGTTTGCTATATCTTCTGGCTCAATATAGGTGGCACCATTTACAATGAGCTCTACATACAATTGTGTATTGCCTTTGAGGTTGTGGACATAGCTAAAGAATGTTTTGTGGTTGTCCTTGACCTGGGATGCCAAACATACCTCAAATTTGGCTTTGGTAGACTTTATTTGTCCTATGAGTTGTTTGTTTAGTTTGATGAGAGTGCTTTTATCCTTCTGAGTGCTGCACCTCCTAATTTTTGTCATGATTTTCTTCCTCCTGTTATACATCTGATTGATTTTGTGATTCCACCAGGGTGGGTTGTTTTTTGAGTTAGTTCTGTACTTCTTAATGGTGGGTACATCTGCCTCTATGCAGCCGTTAACATGCTTGTACAGGTTTTCTGTGAACAGTTCTGCATAGGCAGAAGTGTTCTCAGGGTTTATAGAGGTTTGAAATTTTGCCAGGTTCTCACTTAATAGCAGGAGGTTAGCCTTAGAATAGTTCCTGAATATTCCTGGTTGAGCTGGGGGTCCAAGTTTTATTTTTACTTTGAAGGAGACCATTTTGTGGTCTGACCTTACCAGGGGAAGCATTAGAGTAGGGGTTGTGCAGCACTCTCCCATATTAGTGAGGACCAGATCCAGTATGGTTGCACTCCTGGTTGGGGTATTGACTATCTGGTCTAGGGAGTTTGTGTTTATAAAATCCAGGAATTTCTGTGCATGTACGTTTGATTTTGTATAGAATTCCCAGTTAATGATGGGGTAATTAAAGTCACCCATGAATATGGTATTGGGTGGGATGGTTATTGTTTGTAATAAGTTTAAATGCATGGTGTGGGTTTCCTGGGTCATAGAGGGGGATCTATAGCTTGCAATGAAGTGGTATTGGATTTTACCTATGGTGGTTTGAACATGGAGCAGCTCAAGCGCATTGTCTTGTTTGACCAGCCTTGAAGTATACTTATTTCTGATGTAAATAGAGACACCTCCATCTTTAGTCCCTGCCTGTGAAGTAGCTGTTCTAAATGTGTGGAAGGCATTATAACCTTGCACTGTTGGTGTGCTCTCCGCAGCTTTAAACCATGTCTCAAAGACCACACAGATATCAGCATTCTCTAGGGTAAAGAGAGCTACCAGGGAGTGGAGTTTTTTGTTTAGGCTCCTAGCATTGAGTAGTAATACTGTTAGATTTTCTTGGTTTTGATTTGCTATGTCAGAAGTACTTTCAGTTTGGCATTGTCTAAAAATGGTACTATGGAGGAAGACAATGTTTTAGCTAATATTCAAAATCCTAGAGGGGAGAGGTGCAGACCATCCCAGGCAAAGCAGCATGGTCTGTTTATCATCTCCTTCCATGCTGACAAATATTGCAACATTCTACCTTCAACAAGGATGATGCCACAATACGAACAGAAGATGACTGAGATGATGCCACAATACGAACAGAAGATGACTGACTTTAATAATTGGCTTAATTTTTGATGTCATTCTAGGGGGATACAATATTTGTTGGCATGGGAGAACACAGTTCACAAACGACACTGCTTTGCCAAGGATTTTCTGCACCTATTCTCGAATTATGAATATTGGTTAAACATTGGTGCCCCCTCCCCAGTGCTTTTTTTTAAGGCAATGCCAAATTGAAAAACCAACCACCATAACAAAATCTACCCAAGGAAATCTAAAGGTGTTACTTCTGATTGTCAGAAGAATACACAAGATATTCCATCTCCTCCAAACGTTTCTCACCTTGGAGGATGATGGCATCTATTCAGTTGCCAAGACATGGTTTAATGTCACAGAAAGTATTGCAGCAGTGCAAGGCTTCAGTACCTTCCACACATTTAGATGAGCAACTGCACAGACAGGGACTAAAAGTGGAACTGTCTGAATTTACATCAATAATAAGCACACCTCTAGGTTGGTTAAACAGAATTAAGCATTGGAGTTCCTCCACGTTCAGATTACCATAGACAAAGTCCCATGCCATATTCTAGCAAGCTATAGATCACTTTCTATGTCCTATGAAACCCACAACTTATACTTAGACCTACTGGAGACACTCACCTTTCAACCACATACCATACTCACAGGGGACATTAATTATCCCTCTATAAAATGGGAATCCCACAGGACCCCAAATTTGCAGGTGCAGAGTTTCCTAGAATTTTTAACCACAAACAACCTGAACCAGTTAGTGCATACATCTACTAGACGTACAGACATAATGGACCTAGTACTCACAGATATGGGAGAACACTGCACCCCCCCAAGTGTCATGTCCTCTGTGGTAAGGTCAGACCACAAAGCAGTCTACTTTGAAATAAGAATCAGTTCTGTAACCCCAGCAAACCCTGTAAGAGTTAGAAACTATCCAAGGCAAACTATCTTTTATTAAGTGATAACCTGCCAAAATTTCAAGCCCATCCAAACTCATATAACACAGCAGCTTCTGTGGAATTATGCACAGAAGTTCTGTATAACCATGTCAGTGATTGCATCGAGGCTGCATATCAAAAAGTAAGCCCAAGACTAACTCAAAAAACAAACCACCCTGGTGGAATCCAAAATTAAACAAGTTGTACAACAAAAGCAAAAAGTTCTAACTAAAATTAGGAAACATAACACCAAAAAATATAAAAACTCTCTTATCAAACTACATAGACAACTAAGAGGACTTATTAGGTCCAACAAAGTAAATTCTGAGGTAAAAATAATGTCCCAGGCCAAAAACAACCATAAGGACTTCTTTAACTGTGTCTGGAAACTCAAAGGCAACATACAACAGTTTGCTGAACTGTTGGTAAATGCAGCCGCATTCACAGAACCAGGAGATACAGCAAATCTTCTGGCTGAAAAATTTAGCTCCAACTTATAGGACATATTGGAGGAACAGGTATGTATCTCAGAGAATCCCAATTCTCTGGAATAGGCTTCCCATCCATGTGAAGCAGACCCCTCCCCTAACCCTATTCAAGGGAAACCTGTTTACCCCTGGTCTAATACCTATGTCTCTGACATACAGAGGCAGATATTAAATAATGCCTTATTTAATATACACAAACTTTTAAAATAACCTCTAAGGTGCACTAACTTGTTACATAGCTAGGTTTATAAAGGCCCCAGTGTTCATTAGCCTAGTATACACCTATAAACTTATGAATCATATTTGACTGACTTGTATTGACAGACCAGGAAGGCTGCCATTTTGACAGTTGCTAAAGTGAAGTTATGGGTGTTAGAAGTTTGGCAAAGTCATACAGCATGATTTGTGATGGCCTCAAAGAGGTGCTGGCAAAGTAACTATCTAGTGACTTTGGGGGGAGAGAGTGACATGTCAAGGCTGGATTAAAATGGAACAAAATGGGGGAACTGCTTGGAGGTAGAAGGAAAAATTTATGGAACTCTTGAACCTAGTGAATATGTTGTTCTTTGAAGAGGCAGTGCTGGAAGCAGCTTGTGGTATTCAGTCCATTTCTATACAGAGGTCATTGTGGCAATTAAACAATTTGGTTGTAGCATGTTTGTAAGAATGGAAGATATTCAGACACAATTGTTATATGAATTCAGTACTACAGGAGTCATGGTTTACATGCCCTTTCAACATTGTGGGAAAGATAGAGCAGTGGATCTGGTCTGACAAATCAGCATGGTGGCTCCATTTTTAAAAATAGGAAGAAGTGAATATGTTCCAATTGGATTGCATTCAGCATCCCTGGAGAAGGGTACACCAAACTGCCAGAAAGGAAGTAACATACAGTACTTCAGCTTCTGATTCAGGAGCAACAGCTGCAGATTTTTTTTCCCTGGCTGTGGAGCACTGGATCAGCCCTTTGTCCTGGGACAGATAAAGGAGGGACTGGGGAGTTTACAATAAAGTCTACACATGTTGTGTAGACCAGAAAATGTCATACGACAGCATATAGCATAGCTAGTGAGGGGTAAACAAAGCAACAGCCTTGGGTGCATACTGTTGGGGGGTGTAATTAGCCGATTTGGATAATTCTTTAATGCATACTAGCTTTTAAAAGCTGGTGTTGCATTTGCGGTCAAACCTGAGCATTGTAGTACCCATATATGGTCTAAACTGCAGCAACTGCTTGCTACATTTTTATAAACATCTTCCAAGGCATGTAAGAATGTGGGGATAGCCACAGAACTGGGCATCTCATCTTCTATGAAGTCATATACCTTGCCCAGCTCTGGGTATTTCCCGACAACCCCCAAGCAAAAATCATCACTAAATCTAGCAATCATCTGAGGAAAAATGAACACTTGTTTGGACTTCAGGTTCACCTTCGGAATGGCTGGATTTAGTATCATCTAGGAAATCACCATTGTCCTCATTAGATACTTCATCATTCTTTGAAACAACAGAAAGGTCTCTAGTCAGACTAGCATTAGAGTCATGCATGGGAACACAACCACCAGAATCAGTTGCCTTTAGCACACATTTAGCCAAAGAAACAGCATCATCCTTATAAATAGCTATAATCTGATAATAGGCTGTATGATGAAGCTTCTGTTTCTTTTTCCTGTAAACTTCATTACTAGATAAATGGGTAAGGCCAATTTATAACCAAATGGGATAGTCTGTTTCAAAACTAGCCAGGGTTAAAATGGCCTGCACGGGCAGCTAGCTTAGTACTAACCTATTAACCTATTTCAGATAAAATACCTTGGGACAGAATACTTTATCTGTCAAGGGTTCTCTTAGCCCAGACTACTTCTGCATCTAAAGGGTTTGGTTATCCCATACCTCCACCAGGTACTGAACAGTCTTGGAGGATGTGTCTAAACCCCATTCTATAGTGGTCTGCCAAGCTACACCACAGGGAGACGGGACAAAACGTAAGCGGCCTGCCGGCTGGACAGTGGCCCTGACAGAATCTTTTTTTTTTAGGTGCAACCAGATTTGATGGGTGGGTGGTACCAGCTGGTAATAGGAGAGAACACTAGCTAGAATAATAAAATGAAAGCACTGGATAATGTATCACAATAAGCACTTACAATTTTTAGTAATAAGTATGACCCCATACCACCATACTCTGCCAAACTGCGATATTATCATAAAAAAAAAAGTTTCATGTGTTCAGAATTGTTTTATAGCTGACAGAAGTTAAGTCTAAACACCAAAGCAACCAATGTTAAAAATTAGCTCCGCACACTTTAACAGCGTTAAACTGCCATAAAATAACATTTAACAGCAATTTAAACTATATTTTCTTATCAGAGTAAAATCTCCACAATACATTCGAATAACTTCATTTGCAGCAAAATTGTAATCCCATGTTAAAAACACACAGATCAGAGCCATGCATATGGTAAATAATCATAGCCGGCCTTAGGCATAGGCCAACTAGGCAGCCGCCTAGGGCGCCGCTCTACTAGGGGCACCTTTCCAGCCTTTATTTGGTGTAGGTAGACCAGGATGGGGGTAGCGGGTGATGTGATGGGGGCACCATGGAGTCCTTTTGCCTAGGGCACCACTTGACCTAAGGCCGCTCTTGTAAATAATGCATAAATGCTGAAAAATCCAAGTTCTGCAATATTTTCCTTTCAAAAAATAAAAATAAACAGAGTAACAATAGTAAAGATAGGCATGATGAATTTGTGGTTCTGACTGCACAAGACAGCCCCTAGTGTCCTACAGCACCCATACACTGCAATACTGACAGAAAAATTAAACGTTTCCTCTGAAACAGTAAAAGCATGCATTTGTGAAAGATAAAAGCCAAATAAACACTGGTGCTCACATAAATAAGATATTAAATTAAGCATTTTTAAAATAAAAATAAAAATAGAAAGAAAATAATAAATCTAATAATAAAGTGGGAGGGGGGTCTCCAAATGGTGCTTGTCTGGGAAGTAAGCCAGAAAAATTAGCACTAGATCCTGTGACCAGCCATAGGACTTCTTTCAATGGCAAAAAAAAGCTACTGGATCCTGTGAACAGTCACAGGACTTCTTTGGATGGAAGAAAAAGACTGCACACTCACTTCCTGTGACAAGTGTAGGCTTCCCTCTCAGGGTATGTTCAGGCAATCAGCTGTCACAAGAAGAAAGAGGGAGGGGACAGGGGAGTCTAAGATTTTGAAAGCTTGTTTACCATGGCAGATAACCCAAAATGCCAATGAGGCAGTAGGAGTGATATACATAAATTCTTCAAAAACCTAAATGGCTAACACATCAAGTAAGTCTAAGATTCATAGAGTCACAAATTCATAGAACTGGGTGAGCTATATTCTGGCCATTCAGGGTCATACATAGAGTACGGACTCAAGAGTATTTGTAAGAAAAAAAGAAGTTATGTGTTTACCATAACATTCCATGTGAGTTGTCTATCTTGGCCTTTATTCTCTCTGATGAGGTCGGATCCATCTCGGCCTTTCCAGTAGCTCAATGTCTTCAGCAAAGCTTGTGGGCATCATTCCCTAACAACAACATAGTTCCCCAACGTCCTTGGATCTTGTTTGCTCACCCAGAAAAAGGAAATAATCTTCACAGTAGTCATGGTTATAAATGGTCAATGTCAAACTTTCTGAGACTATGGAGATCCATGAATCCAATATCCACTCGGTCTCCTAAGAGTTCTGGAAGGGGGCATTGAGGGCTGGTTGTGAGAATAAAGGTCAAGTTGAACAACATACATGGAATGTTATGGTAAGTACATAACTTCTTTACATGTTGTTGTCAATCTCACCTTTGTTCTCACTGATGGGACCATATCCCAAGCAACCTAATTCTTTGGTGACTTGTGGGAGAATATTCCACAGAACTATAGAACCAAAAGAAGCTCTACTCCTGGAGGCCAAATCCAGTTTGTAATGAGTAATAAAGGTATGCGGTTTTGCCCACATAGCTAGAGTGCAGATATCGTCTCATGGTAACCTTGCTTGAAAGGCTGCAGATGTAGCTACCAACCTGGTGGAGTGTGCTTTAACAGGAAAAAGGAGAGGCCTGTTTTTAGAACTGTAGATGTAGGATATACAAAATGTGAGCCATCTAGATAAAATAACTTTTGAAACCAGTTGTCCTTTTCTAGTCTCAAAGTAGGATATGAAAAGTTGATCTAATTTCCTAAAACCTGAAGTTCTGTGCAAGTAAAAACGTAATTGTCTATATATATCCAGAAGGTGCAACAAATATTCGGTTTTGTTTGGGTAATTAAGGAAGAACACTGGCAGCTCAATAGATTGAGTTAGGTTACTTTCTGACACAACCTTTGGAAGAAATGAAGGATTAGTGTGTAAAGAAACTCTATCCTTATGAAAAACTAGGTAAGGGGGCTTGGTAGACAAGGCTTGCAACTCTGAGACTCTTCTGGCCGAGGTAATAGCCACTAAAAAGAGTGTTTTCCAAGAAAGGAACTTTAGATCGCATGTTGCCAGAAGTTCAAAGGGGAAACAAGTGATGTTTGTTAAAATGAAATTCAGATCCCAGGGAGGAGTTGGATTCTTGAATGGTTGTCTAATCATAGTTGCTCCTTTTAAAAAGGCTTTACAGAGCCTGTGTGACATGATAGTAGAGCCGTTTTCTCCTACATGGAAATTTGAAATTGCTGCTGTTTGGTCTCTAATAGTAGAAGCAGATTCACCTTCATGAAAAGGTTTAGCTAGAAATTCCAATATAGACTGTATGGGTCTGGTTATAACTTACCCATATTATGAACCTATTCCATTTACTCTTGTATAAACTACATGTAGAGGTTTTATGGGAGGACAACAAAATATGTTTTACCAAACAGGACAGAAGGGGAAACCTGGCAATCAAGGGAACTGGAGCAGCCAAGCTGTCAACTTCAGGTTGTGAAGGCTGGGATGTGCCATTTCCAATGGATGGGTTAGTAGACCTGGAGCTGGGTCCAGAATCCATGGTTTATCCTGAAGATGAGGCTGTAGGAAGGGAAACCAGATTTGTCAAGGCCAATACGGTGCAGTCAGGATTATTGTGGTCTCCAACAGACTTGCCTTCTGTAATAATTTGGTAATCAGAGGAACTGGGGGGAAAGCATATAGGAGTCCCGGAGGCCAATCGTGAACAAGTGCATCCTTTGGTGATTCCCCAATAGGAGGGATTAGGGCAAAGTAGTTGCTGCATTTGGCATTGGTGGGTGAAGGAAAAAGATCACAGCAAGGCTGGCCCCATTTCCGGAAAATCTCTTCCACTACTTTCTAATTGTGACCACTCGTGTGGCCATAATATGGTCCTGCTCAATTTGTCTGCAATCACGTTGGATCTCCCCAGGATGTGTATTGCAGTCAGTAAATGGTTGGAGGATGTTGCCCATTGCCAAACCCTTACAGCTTCTTGACAAAGGGGGTAAGATCTGGTCCCTCCTCATTTGTTTATGTACCAGACCACCGACATATTGTCTGACTGAATTGCTATGGTTCCTAGAGGGACAGTGTCCTGAAATGCCTGTGATGCCAACAGCACTGCTCTCATCTCTAGGATGTTTATGTGCAAGTGAGACTCATGTTCCTGCCAGGTGCCTTGGACTGTCTTCCCCATATAATGCTCCCCACCTTATCCCAGAAGTGTCCGTGGTCACCGTGGCCTGGGGTCAGGGGGGATAAAGGGACGGCCTTGAGATACTGAAGGAGAGTGAATCCACCACTCAAGTTCCTTTTTGCAGGAATTGGTTATGAGAATCTTGTGCGACATTAGTAATTCCAGGATCGATCAATGTGTGAAGAGTAGCCATTGAAGAATCCTCATATATAGGTGAGCTGGAGGAATAAGTATGATAGATGCTGCCATCTTTCCCAAAACCTATAGCACTTGTTTTGCACTGGCTCGAGGTTTTCTTGATTAACAATCTCACATGTAGACAAATATCGTGCACTCTGTCGTGAGGGAGTCTTGCTATGAGCGTGGTTGTAGCTATCTCTGCTCCTATAAAAATTAAGTTTTGAGATGGCTCTAGAGCAGATTTGCTGTAATTTATGGTAATGCCTAGGGAGGAGCAAAGCTTAAGTGTATAGTCCCTGGCTTGTAGCAGAAGATGCCAAGTCAGGGTGGTTATGTGCCAGTCATCCAGATATGGAAACACACTGAATCCTCAGTGTCTCAGGTGAGCCTTAGATGAGTCTAAGGCTAGATGTCTCATAGCATAGATGAGTCTAAGTCTTAGATGACTCTTTTTCTTAGCAACCTTTGAATTTCTAACATTGGTTGCTCCTTTTGGCTGGGTGGAATGTCTGGAACTAATTTGTTTACAGGACTGGGAAAGGAGAAGGGAATGTTATAACCCTTGGATATGATGTCCTGCACCCACTTGTCATTGGTTATCTCTCGCCAGGTTTCTAGGTGCAGTGACAGTCTGCCCCCAAATGCCTCCAGAGGCGAGTAGTCAGGCACTCCTTCAGAAGTGCTGAAAGGGTCTGCCAAAGAAAGATTTTCTGGACTCCTGATTCTGTGGACCTCCTCTGCCGCAAGGGTGGTATCTTCCCTTATTGTTCCCCCCTCTGCCCCTGGGAGAACTACCACCCTGTGTGTGTCCTGGTAAGACCTTTGAGATTTCCTGAACCATACTTTCCCACTACCTCTCTGACCCTTTGGAAATAGTCTGGTGGGTGTGGAAAAACGCACTCAAATGGCACACAAAGGTAATACCCTTCTGCTCACACAGGGTTAGCATTTCTTTTACTTTGGGTGCAAAGAGAGATGAGCCATTGAACAGCGCATTAACAAAGGAAGACTTAAAGGGCTCCATGAAGTCACAAAGAAACATTCAGGCCTGCCTCCTAATCAGGATGCCTGAACCCACTGCCCTACTTACTCCCTCTGCTGCATATGAAATGAGTTTCATGGATGAGTTGACCACCAACTTGAGGGTAGAGAGCTGTGCATTGACCTTATCTGCTGCTGCATCAGCTACAGCTCCCTACAGGGAGTCTGATAGTTCTTTCAGCAGGTCTACCTGAAGTCTGGTGCAATGATAGTTCAGCAATCATAATGTAAAAGCCGCTGACAAGAAGGCATGCTTCCCACACCTATCCATGATCCTGGAATCCTTATTAGGAGGATGGATAGAGAAACTGGTCTCAGAGCCGCCACGACCATGGCATCCACTGCTACTCCTTTGGTAAGAAAGGCTTGGTCCTTAGGAGCTGTAATATACTTATTTGGCCTCCTAGGAGTGGGTTATATGGAATCTGGGGTCTCCCAGGCCTTCTGAGAGATTAACTGAATAAGCTCATCAGAAGGCAGTGTCACCCTTGAGGTTGAAGGGCGAGCTCCAAAGGCCTTCAGATATACAGACTCCTCAGCCGAAGGGGATGAAGACTGACAGTTATCTCTCTGTTTTAAGATTTCCAGGATGTTTCCAAAGGAGACGTTCTCAGGAGGTGACTGTGCGAACCCTTCTGCTTCATTGAGGTTGGTATCTGAAGTGTCGGACACCTCTGGGGAGACCAGATGCTTCCTCTTCCATGATCTATTGTGAGGGACTTTCTCAGTGGGGTACTCTGGGGAAGTCTTGGAAGAGGGGGGGGGGTCCCCGGAGAACATCCTGAGGCCTGGGATCTCTACGGTCCTGTGGATGGAGGTGATGAGGTAAAGACACCAGTGCCAATGAGGGAGGAAGCTCAAAAGAGGACTGTACCTCTGACTGAGGAGCAGTCATCACCCACCTTATAACTTTGAAAACAGTCCACCCCTGCTCCAAAGAACTCCCTGGACCCAACAACACAGATGTTGGGGTAGAAATAGCCTGTGAAGCAGAAGACAGAAGCTCCAAAGATGAGGTTGGAGCCGAACCCATCCACACAGAGGCCCCAAGAGACAGGGTTGGCTCTAAGGAGATCTGAGCAGGTTCTGAGGACCTGACCAGTGAGTGTTGCCTCCCAGAGGTCTCTTGCTCCGATTGGGTGGAAACAATTGGGACAGACACCGGATCTGAGGAGCCAATAGGCCCCAGACCCAATACAGACACCTGGAGCGGCCTTAGTTCAACTGGTGCCCTAGGCAAAAGGGCTCCATGGTGCCCCCCACACCACCTGGTGCCCTCATCCTGGTGTACCTACACCAAATAAATACTGGAAAAGAGCCCCTGCTTGAGTGGCGCCCTAAGCGGCTGCCTAGTTGGCCTATGCCTAAGGCCAGCTATGACAGAAACCAGTTAGATATTGGAGTCTTCTGGCTCCAAAACCAAAGGACAGATCAGAGGAGGAATAGGCACCAAAGGAGGAAGATGAGTCTGATCCGACTCCTTTGGGTTCAGTTCCAGAAGAAGTTCAGCTAAGGCAGGTATCTTTAGAAGCCTCTGCACCACCTTATCCACATCTTCGTCTGACAGGCTCCTAGTAGACCTGGTAGACAGTGTTGGGCATCTGAATCTGGTTAAGAATGGCGAAGAGAGCCGAGACGTAATCAGCTCCAAGGATGGAGATCGACTCCGATAGTGGTACTCAGCTGGTGTGGTGTATATTATGCTATCAAACTGTTAAAAGTTCGAACGTCATATGGTCACCACCATATGATCAAACTTTTAAAAGTTAAAACATTTCAACGGAGATCTCTGTACAGTGCAGAATAGGAATATTTCCCTTTCCTGCACTGTAGTGCAATCTCAGAATTGGTATATTTAAAGAGCAGGGGTTGTAGGGGGTGCAACCCTGCTTAAACAGTCAGGGAGGTTTTTTCTGTTGTTAATTTTCTTTTTTTTAGTTTTTGGAACTTTTAAAAGTTTGATCATATGGCTTCGACCATATGATGTTCGAACTTTTTAAAAATTTGATAACATAATACAAACCCAGCTGATGATGGGTCCTTCGGAGCTGATGAGTCAATAGCACATTTCAGTGCCGAAGATATTGTCTGCTCTGATGAAGTTCCTGCTCTGGAGCATGCTGTCTGCTCCATAGGTGCTGTCAGAGTGGACACCTTTAGTTGTTTCACTGTTCCAACAAGGATTTTGGAGCCAGAGAAGGATGTTTTCCTGCTGTCTTGGATTTATCTGATTTTGTAGAGGAGGGATCAGCTGAAACAGCCTCAAAAAATTGTGTTTTTATTAACCCCTTATCAACTTATTTTTTGTTCCATAAGTGCGCTTTGGTTAAATGCGTGGCATATGGAACAGGACTCTTGTAAATGAAGAGGCCCCAAGCAATATACACACAAAGTATGCAAGTCACTGATGGGCATCCTTTTACTGCACTTTCACATTTTTTGAACCCTAAGGGCTTGCCTTCTTTTTGAGACATAGAGAAAAAAAAAAGTCCACCATTCATTTACAACAACAACATAAAACCACAGAGCATTCAAGTAAAACTCTTCTTCAATGTATTAACCATAAAAACAATGCCTTCCTTTTATATAAAAAACAGCCAATTAATACATGCTTCAAATTAGCATCAATAATCAATTTAAAGTACCCAGACAATATACATAACAGATAAACGCATATAAATGCATACATATAATTCATATGAAAAATGCATATCTGATTGTATCATATCATGCCTGTTTTTTAAAACAGGTTTAATACTGTTGCTGCTATTGAGTCCTGGTAAATAATCTGCCCTAAAATAATTGATCCATTTATATTCAGTCATCTCTGTTCTGTTTACTATATCCCCCCCCACTGTCATTTAAAAATATAACCTGCAGAATTCTAAACTTAAACTTATATGCTACCCCATTCATAGATTATGTTTTGCTAAGGCATTAGTAAGGATATTCCTACGAATATCAGACATATGTGCACTTATTCTTTCTGTTATGTATATTGTCTGGGTACTTTAAATTGATTATTGATGCTAATTGGAAGCATAGGTATAAATCCCTATGTCACAAGATGAGTTGTGAAAGTAGCAGACTCCAAATCCGACTTCAGACCAGTAACAAGTGGAGTACCACAGGGTTCAATCCTGGGTCCTCTCCTGTTTGGTATCTACTTTTCTGAAGTACAGGCTAACACAGAAGGTCTTTGGCTAATGAAGTTTGCAGATGACTGCAAACTAGGAGCCATAATCAAAACTCCTAACGATGTGGACATTCTACTAAAGGGCCTCACTGCGACAGATACTTGGTGTCAAAGCCATGGCCTCAAGCTCAATGCCAAAAAGTGCATTGTCATCCCCTTTGGTAAAAACTCTGTACCCATGAGCTACCACATAGGTGCTAGTCTACTTAAAACCGAAAGCATGATAAGAGACCTTGGGACACAGGTGGACAGTAGTCTCTCCTTTGATAATCACATCACCACAGTAGTCAGGAAATCCTTCTATGTGGCATACCTCATCACAAAAGGTTTCTCATCCAGGAAAAAAAGAGGTCATTGTTCTCCTCTACTCGTCACTCATTAGACCCATTATAGAGTACAACGCCCCTTTTGGTATGTACCTCACAAGACATCTACAACAACTGGAAAGGCTGCAGAAATACCTCACAAAGATGCAGACCGTCTCAAAAAACTCTAGCTTTACTCCGTTGCATATGGCCTACTCAGAGGCAATCTCTGCCTAACATACAAAGCTATGTCAAACCCAGAGCTGTTGGACATGCTCCACTTAAAGAAATCCCAATCCCTCCAAGCTACACGCTCTAGGGACCTAAACCTTGTCACCACAGTAAACAGAAAATGCTGGAGGGATAGATTCCTGTCCCAGAGACTTCCCATACTCTGTAACAAACTACCTATCTATATCAAACAAAGCTCCTCATTAGCACTCTTCAAGAAAAATCTTGATGACTGGATGGGAAATAGGAAATTCACCCTGGGGATCACCTCTGTGGCGCTGCTCAGCAGGGGCACGGGAGAATAATTTTCTTGGGTGGCGAAAGCCAGGGTACCTTTTTGGCTAGACTTATATAAGCCCTAGGGCCAATAGCCTAATGCCTACCTATGAACCTATGTATTGATTGGCTGTTTTATATATAAAAGGAAGGCATTGTTCTTATGGCTAACACACTGAAGAAGAGTTTTACTTGAAAGCTCTGTGGATTTATGTTGTTGTCGTTTTTACATTAAATAAGTATACTGAATGGTGGACTTCTCTTTTTTTTCTTGTTTCTCTGCTGACTTGGTGTGCTTTGAAGCCCTTCAGCTGCCCAGGAGAGTTATTTGGATTGTTGATTCTTTTTGAGATATATTGAGCAAAACTAGCACTAGTTAGCAACACTGAAAAACACACTAACGAAGTAAGAAGAAAGTTAGAGAAAGGAAGATAAAGCTCTCTATTTTTTTTTAAATAAACACAAGAATGGGGGGTGTGAGTCCTCTAACTTAAGCGGACTTGGTTAACTGCTTGCTAACTAAAATGAGCGGTAATCAGAAGGGGAAACAACTAATATATACTACCTACAAAGGAAGGAAGGAAAAGGTAAGATAAATGGACACCCCCTAACTAAAACGGATATAAGTTAGACGTCCTCTAAGTTAAACAGACGCTAACGGAAAGGGGAAAACTAACAAGGAAAAAAATAATTAGGGAAGGCACTAAAACTAGAGAAGAAATTTAAACTATAAGAAAACTAAGTAAACTAGCAGTATGAGGAAAATTTTTCAGATAAAGCTATGACAAATTTGTAAATTATAGCCAAAAAACGTAGCCCAGAGCTTATTTGAAGATCCTTCTCGCAGCATGGCAAACAAGATCTGGGGAAGTTGCGGAACTACATTATGGGTAGGGAAGGATGCCCATGAGCTTTGCTGAAGATCTTGAGCTATTGGAAAGGCCAAGATGGATCCAACACATTGGATTTGACCCCATCAGTGAGAATAAAGGTGAGATTGATGTGAAGATTGGATGAAGATAGGTGAAGGCTGCCAGCCTAGCCAGGCAGAATTTTGGAGAGTCATCTGTAAATATTAATGTAAACCACAGGCTTGTTGTCTTAAATGGTAAAAATAGTGTTACATGTGGACCTGCAAAAATGTAACAACAATGCACTCTGCTGACCAAGTAAAGCATATTGTGACCCTTTGATGTTAAACAAGGCTCCAGCCGGTCTAAATGAAGGAATTCTTGCTATTGTTTTAAGGCCAGAGTTAATGGCCAGAATTTGCATACATAAATGTTCTTAATGGCTTTGCTTCTTGACCTGGTGTGAGCTTACTAAAGAATGTAGCCTGTTAGACTGGAAACCCCAGGAAAGTGTGAAGAATGATGTAATGTTAATCAGGACTGCAATATCAATTTAAATAGAGATAATCAGAGAGCATTAAGCATTTTTGTTTTGACCATCCAACTCATCAGCAATGTCTTGCGCTATATGTAAGTTTATCTTAGACTTGTGTTTTCTCTTAGAAATAGCTAGAAACTAGAAAGATTAGACTAAGTGTTTTTCTGTGATGTCAGAACTGTACTACTGAATTATTTTAAGTATTTCTTTGTCATCTCTGAACTCTTAACTAGCACTGTGTAGTAAAAAGTATTGTCTTGTGTTTTGACTATTTGTTATTAAATAGTTTTAAACCCTTTCATCTGTGGCTGTTTTTGTAGAGATAATTTAGGCTCTTTAGAGTACTTGCATGCCTTTGGTAAAATTGTACAACACCACTTCAATAGCTTTAGCCCTGGGCTATACTACCAATTGGATAATAATATTGCACAGTAATAATTGGACACCATTTTAAGGGCCTTTGAGTAGCTGATAAATATTAGTGAATGATGGCAGCTGGTACTACCATATAGTCTGGGAAAAAGGGGCACAGCTGGAGAACCTAAGCCAGCCTTCCCCAGGAGTGTCTGTGTGGTTGTATAAACTTTTATCAAAGTGTGTGTGTGTGTGTGTGTGTGTGTGTGTGTGTGTGTGTGTGTGTGTGTGTGTGTGTGTGTGTGTGTGTGTGTGTGTGTGTGTGTGTGTGTGTGTGTGTGTGTGTGTGTGTGTCAGCTACTTGGGCAGGGACATGAAGCACTGGTTGGACAGAGAGGGTGCTGGAGGTTTTAGCTTGCCCATTAGGCTGAGATCTGGACCCTACAGCTGTGCTAAGGGCAGAGGTTTATTGGGGACCTGGAGAACAAGGGAGCAACCAGCCCCGGACTGACTGTGATCTCTCTTAAGGGAAATTGCACTTTACTATGTGTATTTGTTATCCTTTCCTCCTATATGAGATGCCCCCACTGGCGTTAGTGATGAGGATTGAGGCTCCTTGATTGCTGGGTCAGGGCATGGGTGTCACATATTAATTGTTTGCAATGGTGGGATATCCACACCACATATTAATTGGTTGGCAAATACTAATTGGCTTGTAGTGGTGTGAGTAGAATGAATTCCTGTAGCTTGTGTACAGTGAGCTCTGAAAGTGTTTTGTACTCTAAATCAGCCACGCAGTGAATACTCAGAGTTCAGATCACAATTATTTTATTTCTTTTGTTAGCTTAGTTAGTCAGGGTGAGCAGGCAGCATGTCAGCAGAGGAGTATAGAAAGTTGACAAGGAGCCAGCTGGCAGAGATGTGCTAGGCTAGGGGACTGGTGCATGGAAACCTGACTAAGGCAGACCTGATTGCAGCCTTGGTTACAGCTGCATCAGAAAACAGCAACCAGAAGGACAATCAGACTGGCAGTGGCGATATAATACCCTCAGAGAATGGACAGCTCAACCTTTCTGCAGAGGAATTAAAAATCCATCTGGAGCTAAAGAGACTTGAGTTGGAGGCCAGGCATTTGGAGATAGAAGCAGCTGAGAGAATGAGGTGTCTACAGGCTGAGAAAGGAGTGGCAGAGGAAGCATGAGAGGGAAATGCTGACTCTTCAGCAGAGTCATGGAGGTAATGGGGAAGGGAGTAATAGGTTCATAGGGTCATAGGTAGGTACTAGGCTATCTGCCCAAAGGCATTTATAAGCCTAGCCAGAATGTGCTGGCTTTCGCTGCCCTCTTAGATTAGTTCCCTGTGCCTCTGTCCAGCAGAGCCACTGAAGTGATCCCCGGGGTAAACCTTCTGTTCCCCATCTACTCGTCAAGGTTTCTCTTGAAGAGTGCTAGCGAGGAGCTCTGCCTAATGTAGATTGAAATCTTGTTCCAAAGCATGGGAATTCACTGGGACAGGAATCTATCCCTCCAGCATGTCCTATTTATTGTTGTGGTGAGGTTTAGATCCCTGGAGCGTGTGACTCGCGGGGATAAGGTTTTTTTTAGGTGGAGCATGTCCATCAATTCTGGGTTGGACATGGCCTTGTATGTCAGGCAGAGATCACCTCTGAGCAGGTGGTATGCAACTGAGTACAGCTGGAATTTCTTCAGTCGAGCTACATAGGGCATCTGTTTGAGGCTAGTGATCCTCTTGGTGAGGTACTTCTGTGGTCTTTCCAGCTGTTGCAGGTGTCTTGTAAGGTATGTCCCAAATGGGGCGCTGTACTCTAAGATGGGTCTGATGAGTGATGAGTAGAGGGGCACAATGACCTCTTTTGATCTGGATGCAAACTCTTTTGTGATTAGGTGGGCCACATAGAAGGATTTTCTAACCACTTTGGCAATGTGATTATCAAAGGAGAGATTACTATCTACTTGGGTCTGCAGATCCCTTATTATGTTTTTGATATTTAGGGGACTACCACCTATGTGGTAGTTTGTGGGTATTTTGTCATTTTCAAAGGGAATAACTATGCACTTTTTGGCATTCAGCTTGAGGCCATGATTTTGACACCAGGTATCCGTCTCAGTGAGACCCTTTTGGAGGATGTCTGTGTCAGCCAGTGAGTCAATTATAGCTCTAGTTTGCAGTCGTCTGCAAACTTGGTCAACCATAGTCCTCCTGTGTGTGTCTTTACCTCTGAGAAATATATGCAGAACTGGAGGGGTCCTAGGACTGAGCCCTGGGGAATGCCACTTGTAACTGGTTTAGACTCAGACCTAGCTCCCACAACTCTCACCATGTGGGTTCTGTCCTTGAGCCAATTGGCAGCCCATCTTGTGACATAGGGGTTTATGTTCAGGGTGGTGAGCTTGTCTATAATACCAGAATGGGGAATGGTGTCAAAGGCCTTTGTGAGGTCTAGGTAGGCTGTGTGTACCACCATTTCCTCATCTATAGCCTTGGTAACTGTCCACCAGGTTTAGGAGGCATGATATTTCCTTAACAAAGCCAAACAGGGTAGGGTCCAGTGTTTGGAGGTTCCCAATGTCTCTGTTAATGAGTTCCATGATGATGCGCTCCATAGCCTTGCAGACCAAGCTAGTCAGGCTTATAGGGCAATAGTTCTTGGGGTCTGTTGTGGCTCCACCTTTGTGGAGCCGAATAACCATTGCTGTGCACCACTCTATGGGTACGTAGCCTGTGGAGAGGCTGAGTTGGAACAGTGTGTTTAAGTGAGGGGATAGTTCATCTTTGTGCTCATGTAGGACACAGCCTGGGACACCGTCCGGTCCCATTGATGCTGTGTTTTTGGCTTTGGAGAGGGCTATTTTAGCCTGAGTGTCTGTTATTTCAGGGGCTCTATATTCTTCTGGTATGGTTATGGGCCCTTTTGGGGGTGAGAGGGGGGTAAATTTTGCACTGAAGCTGTCTGCCAGGATATTGGCAATATCGGTTGGTTCAGTGTATTTAGTGCCAATCTGCACTAACTCTGAGCATTGCCACTTAGATTCTTGACATAGCTAAAGAATGCCTTGTGGTTATCTTTGGAGTCCTTGGCAAGTTTTCTTTCAAAGCTTGCCTTGGACGATTTTATGAGGGATCATAGTTTCTTGCTGATACTGATTAGGGATGTCTTCCCTTCTTGGGATTTTACTTTTTTCTGTAGTAGTTTCCTCCTTCTATTGTATAGCTTGTTTATGGCAGGGGTCCACCAGACTGGTTTCCTTTTCTTGGAGGAGAGAGTCTTGGTTTTTCTTGGGATAGCATGATCCATGCATTCTTGTAGGTGCCCGTCAAATGCATTAGTAAAAGATTTTGCAGCTTGGACAGCGTTATCCTTTAGCATGGGGGCTTTGAAACTTTCCACCTCCGTCTTAAGTAACGTGAAGTTTGCTTGTGAAAAGTTTTTCACGGTGGTTTCCTTGTCTGGGGGTGGGGGCAGAATGTGGATATCCAAAGTGATTTTTTTATGGTCAGATCTAACAAGCGAGGGGTTGAGCTCTGGTGTGGAACACTGGTCTCCCATGTTGGTGATGACCAGGTCCAATATATTGTCACCTCTGGAGAGAGTGTTGACCAGTTGTTCCAGGGCGTTTGAGTTTATAAATTCTAGGAAATTTGGGGCAAGGGCGTTAGTACTTGATTAGTTCTCCCAGTTAATGTTTGGGTAGTTGAAATCACCCAATATTAGGGTGTTTGGTAGGACCTTTATGTTACCCAGTGTTTCCAGAAATGCGGAATAGGGGTCCTGGGACATGGTGGGTGATCTGTAGCAAGCTACAATTTGAATTGCAGTTTTGCCCATTGTTAGTTGCACGTGAATAATTTCTGAAGCATCGTGCTGTGACACTAACCTGGAGCTGTGGGCATCCTTGTTGAATATGGATACTTCCCCGCCTTTTGTATTTCAGTCCGGGTTCTGTGGCTGAAATGTATGGTATGAGTTGTAGCCTGGTAGTGCTGGGGTGCTCTCTGGAGCCTTAACCAGGTTTCTGTTACGGCACATATATCGACTTTCTCCATACTGAGGAGTGCCTCAAATGCGTGCATTTTGAGGTTTAGACTTCTGGCATTGAGTAGTGTTACCCTCAGATTTTTGTTATTTGTGCTATTTACTGAGGTGGGTTTGTCTTTTGAGCCTTGCCTAAAAAAGGCACTATGTGGGGTGGCAAGAGTCTTGGCCAGTATTCGAAAGCCTAAGGGTGACAGGTGCAAGCTGTCTCTAGTGAAGCAGTGTGGCTTGTTGAGCATGTCATCCCAGGCAGACAGACACTGGATCCCCTTTGAATAACACCCGAAATTTAGCCAATTGTTGAAATTGATAATTTTTCTTTATACGATGATATCATTCTTGGTGAGGGCAGGATGCTACTCAGGGTCAGGGTCATACTGGCCTGGGCTACGTGATCAGAGAGCTCTTCCATTTCTCTTTTCATGTAGTCCAGGGAGGTACGGCTCAGGTTATTTGCGCCAACATGGACAATGACAGAGTCGTATTTGTACTTGTTCTGGAGTGACCTGAGTGCTTGTGTTATGTGGCGGATCCTGGCACCTGACAGGCAGCTAACAGTAACCTTCTCCTTATTCAGCCTAGTGAGTGGGATGTCAGTGTGCCTGACTATAGAGTCACCTATTACTAGTATGTTGGGTATATTATTTTGCCTTGAGGGTTGTGATTGTATGGCACACTGGTTTTGTGAAGTATGTGTTTCATGGTTTGTGTTGGGGGGGGTGGAGGTTACTTGGATGTCTGCTTTGGAGGGCTCTGTTGCTTTTGCAGATTTTTATTTAGAGCCTCCGAGTATGTTTTCGTGTATTTACGTGTGTTTTTTGCCGGAGCTGGTTTAATGGGTCTATGTGAGACTGATGGTGTGATACCAGTATTTCCCTTCTCCTCTTGACTGTCTGATCCAGTCTTAGGTTGAGATAGCTTGGCCTCCAGTTTGGCTATATAATTGCACCTCTCGCATGTATTAGTGTTTGGTGGTAGGAGGAGAGGGTTGTCTGTGTACATGAGGCAGTTGTAACATTGCCCCAAAATGCCCAGATTCACCAGTTGGACTAGAAAGTACACCTGAAACTGCCCTTTGGACATGCCTGGATAGGTACAGTAAACTGTTTTACTGAATGGCTGGTAAGGTCGAATAGAGAGCCTTGTAAATTGTAGTGCTAGGGTTTATAAGTGCTTGCTATGAGTTTTGAGCAAGTGCTGGGCTGAGAAATGAATGGCTTGAGTGCTTAAGTTGAAAGCTTGTCTAGTTCCAAGTGAAAAATTGAAGAGGAGACTTTGTGGAGCCGGGAATAGTTATAGCCCAGCTAACTGGACCCCAGAAGCACACAAGGTCAGTAAATTTCTTCTGCAGTTTAAAGAGAGGGATAATTTTGATAGTTTCATTCATGTTTGAGGGGGTTATGCAAACAGTATGGTGTTAACCAAAGGCTCTGGATACAGTTCTGAACCCCCATACTCCATGGTAAAGCTGTAACTGTTTTCTCAAAAATGTCTAACACTGCATGTTTTGATTATACTGCTGTTAAAATCACTTGTTAGAACTATTTAAGCTAACACCTAAAAGGTATAGGAAAAAGTTTTGTGAGCATAGACACAGGGCAGATGAAAGTGTGTGTGAATATGTTGTTGAACTGAGCACTTATTTCCATAGGTGGGTGAGTGGATGTCAGGTCACAACTTCTGAAGAGCTGGCAGACCTTTTGGTGAGAGAACAAGCCCTTATCACTTTGCCTGATGACATGAGGATCTGGTTAGCTGACAGACAATGTGCCACTTCAGATGAGTTGGGAAAGAAGGGAGACCTATACCTGGCAAGCAGAGCAGCCCTGCACAGGAAAGGGACCCCCAGTATTGCCCATGGGTCTATAGGAACCCATGGTGGGCAGCACAGACTGCCCCAACAGAATCTGCCAGTAGCAGGGGAAGCCACTAGTCCAGGTACATCTCCAGGAGCTAAGGTTAAATGTTTTGAATGCAACCAGTGGGGTTATGTAGCATACAAGTGTCCACAGAGGCAAGGTGGAGAACAAAAGGTGAGGGAGTCAGTACGTGGGAAAGACAAAATGCCAATAGCAGGTTGTCTTGAGACAACAAGGGTACCAAACTACCATCCTGCAGATGTCCTGATAGGGAAGGACTTGGATGAGGCAGTAGCATGTGTTTGTGCAGTTACATGCAGTCAGGCTAGGAGACAAGCATGTGGGTCTGGTAGCCTGAAGGAGACCCAGACCAACTGCATACTTGCAGCCAGGACTGGTGAGGTGGTTACTTCAGGGAGGGAACTACCCTGTAGCAGTGAGACTGAAGGTGAGCCACAGCTGCTTGTGGGTACTGATGTTCCCTGAGACATAGTGACTGCAAAGTTAGAGGTGAGTAGTAGTAACCAGGCTGACAGTGAGGCACCACTGTCAGAGGATGCCAGACGTCCTGTGGAAGGGGAGCTCAGGAGGATTCCAAGGACAGAGTTGAGAGAGGCTCAGCTCTCAGACCCTACACTGCAAGGCCTGAGACAGGTAGCTAGGGAGGCACCTGATTATCAATGAAAGGAGAATCTGTATACTGGGACAAAGAGTTACTATACATAGAGTGGACCCCTGGGGGGGGGGCTTGAAGGTGAGAGATTACAGCAGTTGGTAGTGCCTAGAGCCTACTGTCTGGCACTTCTAGCCATAGCCCATGATATTCCCTTTGTAGGTCATATGGGCATAAAACGTACAAAGAGGCATATTATGCAGAACTTCTACTGGCTGGGAATTTCCAGAGATGTAATAGGGTACTGCAGGACCTGTGAGCAGTGGCAAAAGGTAGGCAAGGCAGGAGACAAGGTGAGAGCTCCTTTGATGCCTTTGCCTGTGACTGAGGAGCCATTTCAGAGAGTAGCTATGGATATTGTGGGTTTTCTGTGTACCCCAAGTTCCACAGGAAAAAAGTATATCCTAGTGGTAGTGTATTATGCTACACGATCCCCTGAGGCAGTGGCTTTGTCCTCCATTGAGGTAGAGAAGGTGGAAAATGCTTTGTTAGAGATTTTCAGCAGGGTAGGTTTCCCAAAAGAAATACTGACTGACAGAGGTGCCAATTTCATGTCAGACCTGCTGGCTTGTCTGCGGAAGTCCTTGAAGACCACCCCCTACCAATCCCAGACTAATGGTCTTGTTGAGAAGTTAAACACTACAATCAAGTCCATGCTACGGGCATTTGCAGATCAGTTTAAGAGGGAGTGGGACAAATATCTGCCCCATCTGTTGTTTGCTTACAGAGAGGTTTCCCAGGAATCCATAGGTTTTTCACCCTTTCAGTTGCTGTATGGGCATAAGTTGAGGGGACCTCTAGATTTAATTTGAGATGAGTGGGAAGGTGAGTGTGAGTCTCACAAGGAGTCTGTAGTGGCATACATCCTAAACCTCAGGACAAGGCTCAGGGAATTCATGGGCTTGGCCCAGGAGAACCTGGTAGAAGCCCAACAACAGAAAAATATGTGGTATGACAATAATGCTCGAGCTAGAGAGTATGCTGTGGGGCAGCAGGTAATGGTTCTCATTCCTGTCAGACACAATAAGCTGCAAGCAGCTTGGGAGAGATCCTACAAGGTGGTAAGAAAGGTAAGTGATGTTAACTACATGGTGGAACTGCTAGGCAGAAGCAGGGGCACAAATTGTACCATGTTAACATGATGAAACCTTACCATGATAGGGAGGCCCTTGTGCTGAGCATTTGCAGTGGATTGCAGGAGTCTGAGGGAAATCTCATGACTGATCTCCTCAGTGAGACTCGGGCTGACACCTCAGTGGAAGGGGTAGCAATGTCCTTGCAGCTATCTCCTACCCAGGTTAAAGATATCCGAGCAGTGTTGCAGGAATTTGGGGACATGTTCACTGGGAAACCAGGGTGCACCCACCTGGAGCAGCACCAGGTGGATACAGGACCCAAAAGGCCTATTAGGTAGGACCCCTATAGAGTGCCTGAGAGAGTCAAACAGACTCTGAGTGAGGAGGTACAGGAGATGTTGGAACTAGGGATGATTCAAGAGTCCAACAGTCCCTGGGCCTCCCCAGTGGTGCTGGTGCCAAAGAAGGATGGCAGCACCAGGTTCTGTGTGGACTACAGGAAATGAAATAGTCACACAGAGCCAGATACTTACCCCATGCCTAGGACAGATGAGGCCCTACAGTAGCTGGGTGGGGGCTATGTATCTTACAACTCTTGATCTTACCAAGGTTACTGGCAGGTGCCCTTGACTACAAGTGCTAGAGAGAAGTCAGCCTTTGTGACTCCTTTTAGCTTGTATGAGTTCACAAAGATGTCCTTTGGGATGAAGAATGCTCCAGTAACTTTTCAGAGGCTGGTAGATCATATCCTAGCAGGAGCAGGATGGTTTGCCCTTGCTTACCTAGATGGTATTGCCATCTGCAGCCATTCCTGGCAAGAGCACCTTCAACATGTCAGGGAAGTGCTGGGCAGACTACAGAGGGCAGGTTTGACCATTAAGCCGAGCAAATGCCAGGTGGATATGGCAGAGGTCTCCTACCCAGGACATAGAGTGGGGAGTGGTAAGATAAGGCCAGAACCTGCCAAAGTGGAAGCCATTCAGGCATGGCCTGCATCTGTTACCAAAAAGTGGGTGAGGGCATTTTTATGGACAGCAGGGTACTACAAAAAGTTCATCCCCAGTTATAGTACCATAGCTGCTCCCCTCACAGACCTGACAAGGAAGAACAGGCCAGATAAGGTAGTGTGGACCCCAGTATGTGAGCAGGCATTCCAGAAGCTTAAAGAAGCGTTGGGAGAATCCTCTGTGTTAGCCAGTCCAGATTACAGCAAAGAATTTCTTGGGCAGGTGGATGCCTAGAACCATGGGGTGGGGGCTGTAATTAGCCAGATTTCTTCAGAGGGGGAAGAGCACCCAGTGGTTTATCTCAGTCATAGGCTCCAACTCAGGGAGCAATGCTATGCAGCTGTAGAAAAGGAATGTCTAGCCATAGTGTGGGTACTGCAGAAACTTCAGCCTTATCTGTATGGAAGGAAATTCACTGTTATGACAGATCACAACCCTCTAACATGGTTAAACAGAGCCAGCCAGCAAAATGCCAAGATGCTAAGATGGAGCTTGGGGTTGCAAGCATTTGAAATGTCCGTGCTGTACCACAGTGGGATTAGCAATGCCAACACAGATGGGCTCCCAAGACAGGGAATGGGGTAAGGTACACTCAGATAGACCTAACTGCAGCATTTCTCAAGGGTCACTTGAAAATCTAGCTAGAGTTCTTCAGGGGGGGAGATATGTGAAGATTGGGTGAAGATAGATGAAGGCTGCCAGCCTAGCCAGATAGAATTTTGCCGATAATTCTGTCATCTGTAAATATTAATGTAAACCACAGGCTTGTTATCTTAAATGGTAAAAATAGTGTTACATGTGGAACTGCAAAAATGTAACAACAGTGCACTCTGCTGACCAAGTAAAGCATGTTCATAGGTTCATAGATTAGTACTGAGCTAATTGCCTTTGTGGGCCAATTTAAGCCTAGCCAATTACCCCATGTGAGAAACAAACACTGCACCTTGTGTCTGTAAGGTAAATGCTGTGACCCTTTGATATTAAAACACAGCTCTCAATTAATCTGAGACAAAGATGGCCGCCATTCTGTAGACACTGTACATCTACAGCTCTCCAGATACTCGGAATTAAAATCAACCCTGAGATAATACTACAAGATTTTTTGTATTAATCGTTGGATATAACTATTCTACTACAATCAAACATTGCCGGAGAGGTAAAAGAACAGAAGGAAACTAATTAAATTCACAGGATTAGAGCTGATTGTCTGCCTGACTCTGAAAAGAGTATTAAACAAAAGATCTGTCTGATTTCTGTTTCACGATGTCAAAAGAGGAACAACAACAACTAAAACCAAATTATCAGCACTGCAGTCACCGGAAAAAGATTCAACAATCAAAAGACAGAAAACTGTAAAACAACAGGAACTTTTGAAAGCTGGAATGACAAATAAACCGGATCAACTGGCTAACATGGAAGACTGCTTTGTTGCCCATTCAAGAAGCTTTAAAAGAACTTTCAAACCAGGTACTTTCTTTTGGTGCCACATGCAGTCAAATTCTTGAAAGGATAGATAAATCAGAAGCTAGGATATCCGAAAATGAGGACAGAATAACATTGCTTACAAAAAAAAACAGATATTCATGACCTGGACATTCAATCTATGCAAAACAAGATTCCGGACTTGGAGGCAAGATCCAGAAGGAACAACATAATTATAAGAGGAATTCCTGAAACTATTCAATATAATGATCTAATGTCTACCATTATACAAATACTGGAAATATTGTTCAAAGACTCTGATATGGCTAAGCAAATTGTTATAGAAAGTGCCCATAGAGCTCTCAGGGAAACACAAGCCTCAAATATTCCCAGACCGGTTTATGTCAAAATTCTCAATTACCAGAATGTAAATAAAATAATTCTAACTGTTAAAAAGAATGGAGGTTATGTTATGTGGCAAAATAATAGAGTTTCTATGGGTCAGGATTTACCATTGCAAATAAGACAAGCCAGACAAGCATTAGCTCCATACTGCAAGTTCCTTATTGAAAAAAATATTAAATTCCAGATGAAATACCCTAATACATTAATTTTTACAGTTGATGGATCCAAATATTCCATTTCTACAAAAAAGAAGCAAAACTTACCTTTTTGAAGATTTTCAAATCCCTCCCAACTTCGGAAGCTTAACTGGAACATTCAGTCTGTTTACAGCAACGTGGATACTGGGATTCCATGCCTACTATACCTCGAGGCTCCAAAATCCTTTGTTTGTTCTTTCTTCTTCACCAGGCCCCTTGGTTAATAATTAACTAGTTTTTTTTTGCAGGTCCAGCTTGTTTACGAAGATTCCACGAACTTGTACAGCTTCTACGAACTGTGATCCCTCGTGAGGCAACAGGAAGTCCTTTAGATGCTGCTGAGGGTCCGTTTTCATTGTGGCACATCCGGAAGTCCATCCGCGAAATGGTTCCCCCTTCACGAATTCGAAAACAGGATTTCATGACCAGGAAGTAGATAGAGCTTTGTGGAAGCAGGGGAACCTACTGGGAATGAAAAACGAGGCTTCGTGGACTTTTAATGTGTGTTTCAACTTTTATTTCTGTAAAAGGGAATGTGAATTCATTCAGGTAGGATTTAAACTGAATATTAAGGTAGTGGTTAAAATGTGTAATTTAACTAACATGGTAGAAGTAATATAAAGTTATCATAGTTATTTTACTTTCCTAGGTAGTTTGCCTGAATGTGGATGTGCCAATAATATTGTACTGTACTGCAATATTTATTCTCCTGCTTTTAGATTGTGTTTTAAGACTGTAAATATTTAGATACAAAGGGGTTTTAATACGGGGATAGTAAGTAAATTAAAAGCACATAATATATCCTGGTATTCCTAGGGAAATGGAAGGTTATTTTTCTGATGTGGTTCTGAATGTTTTGTGAACTGTGCTATTTAGATATTGTGTATATATTTAAATATAGTATCTGCTAACAATAGTTAATGTTATTTGTATTCACCAATGCTGCTGTCATCACAATGTTAAATAAATTAGATTAGATAAACAATGTCAAATTTAATGCTTTAAATATAAATTAAACATATAGTGTATTATCTTGAAGTTAATAACATTACTGTTTAATAGGAGAACTGTCATCTATCTGCTTAGGTTAGATTTAAATAAGATAATTAGATATTCTAGGATAATATAACCAAATTATAGAACTAATAATATATGTGAACTATTAGAGAGGTAGAATAGTAATTTTTCATGTAAGGAATATCATTTGTGTTAACTGAATAATGTGATCAAGAGCTGTAGATAGATACCAGTGTTTAGTAGGGAATGTTTTGGTTAGGTTTTGTAGAGTTAGATCTAGTTATTATAGGTTTTTTGCATGTTTTTAGTGTGTTATTTTGCAAGATAAAGAACAGATATTTAGTAATGATGTGTACCAATAGAAGTTTATACAGTGTAAAAAAAACTATGTTTGTCCTGGTCCAGGGGAATAGTGGATAGGCACTGGTTAGGGATAGGATGTCAAGATTGCTTCCAGATATTACATAATGTGCTAATACATCTGAATCTAGTATCGTTTTGCAATTTTAAAATACACTTTAAAGTTTTAAAAATCTAAATATGTGGATAATAGACTCATGGAATGTTAAAGGCTTCCAGAACTTGAAAAAAAGGAAATTATTTTTTCATTTGCTCCTCCAGTCAAAAGCATGTTTTATTTTGTTACAAGAAACCCATTTGGCTAATGATCAATGGACTGCCCTTAAAAATAAGAAATGGATTAAAGAAGTGATAGCTTCGGAAGGGACAACTAATAGTGCAGGGGTGGCGATTATTAAAAGTCAGTACCAAGAGAAAATCCTAGATATTAAAATGGACAAAGAGGGAAGATGGTGTTATGTGATTCTCGTATCCAAACTTTACGATAAACCGGTGATACTTCTTAACATATATTCCCCATGTACCAATCAACAAATTTTCATAACATCACTTTATTTTATCCTGAATCAATATAATAATTACTATATAATAATAGGAGGTGACTGGAATACATACCAAGACCCTAAATTAGACAAATCAAGCTCTCATAGGTCCTTTAATAACCAAGCAGTGATAGCATTACAGGAATTTAAAACAGATTTTAAATTATATGATCCATTTAAATATAGTAAGAATCACATGAACGTTAATAACTTTACATTTTATTCAAGTTATCATAAAATGTGGTCCAGGATCGACTTTTTTCTAATTTCAGAAGCACTAATGTTTTTTGATCCTTATATATACATACAAGCTCGACATTTGTCAGATCATTCTAGGATCTCATTAACTTTTAATAAGGACACTAGTCATAAGATACGCTTTAGAGGTTATAATTGGACATTAAATACATATCTATTGTATAAAGAAGAGGTAATAAAAGAAGCTCAGGAGTTCTTTAATCAATTACTAGCTAATCTTTCTGAACACCATCATCCGTCTGACATAGAATGGGCAACTACCAAAGCACAAATTAGAGGAATGTTTCTCCAAAAGGCTACTTATTATAAGAAATTACAAGTGAGAGACATACAAGAATTGGAAACTAAAATTAAATTACTGGATCAGGATCTAATTGGGAATTATAGTAAACAAACTGAAACAGAGTTATTAAAATGTCAGAAGGACCTTTTTTTACTACAAAACAGTAAATTATCATTTTATGAGCAGAAAATGCTGGTAAAATACGCCAATCACATACAGACCCCCTCAAAAGCACTAGCACGTATTATTAATCAATCGAAAATACCTTCTCAAATCTCTGAAATACACTTTAATAATAAAACATATACCAATACTGAAGATATCATGAGGGTATTTGAACTAATATTTTCACAAGTATATGGTGAACAACAGGAAGTAAATATAAATAAGAGTAATAATGATTTTCTGCAGAAAATTATCTTTCCGAAGATTGGTGATGAGCTTCATATGAACTTAATTAAACCAATTTCTTCAGAGGAGATAACTGATGCAATTAAGAAGTTGAAGCCATATAAAGCTCCGGGACCAGATGGATTGACCACAGAATTCTATAAAACTTTTAGTGATATATTGGGAAAAATACTTCCACAGGTATTTAACTATATAACTAACAATAAAATCACTGACCCGCACTTTAATGCTTCGAAAACTATTCTTATACCGAAAGAGAATACTGATTTAAATAACCCGGATAATTATAGACCTATTTCACTTTTGAATATAGATATGAAAATTATGACATCGATTTTGGCTAATAGATTGAAGAAGGTAATTAACCTGATAATATCAGATGAACAAGCCGGTTTTATAAATGGCAGACAAACTACAGATAATACGTTATCACTTCATACACTGATTTCTTATGCCACTCACAGGAACTGTAATGCATATGCACTCATAATTGGCGCACAAAAAGCTTTTGATAGAGTGAACTTAGAATGTTTGTTTGATACTTTAGCATGTTTTAATATACCACAAGAATTCATATTAACTTTAAAAAAACTATATAATAATCCTTATACAAATCTAGTTATTAATAGGAATCTCTCAAAAAGAATTCAAATTAAGAATGGTACCCAAGGGTGTCCGTTATCTCCTATATTATTCAATTTATATTTGGAACCATTATTTCTACATATCAAACAAAATATTTATCACAATGCTCCAATAATTTATGGTACGAAGATTTCCATGGCTGCTTTTGCGGACGATTTGAATATTTATTGCACAACACCTGTTTCAGATATTAAGAAAATATTAAAAGCTGTGGAAGACTTTGCAAAAATATCTAATTACAAAATAAATTTAAAAAAAAAACAAGGTATTCCCATTAAAGACGCCTACACCCTTCTCGCTTTTACCATTGGTAGGGCAGGTAAAATCCGAAGAAAAAATAAAATATTTAGGGGTTGTTTTTTCAACAGATAATAGAGACTTTTACATAAATAATGTTAAGTTAATTTGGGAACAGATAGTATCTGATTTAAAAATATGGGATAATCTGAAATTACCAATAATGGCAAAGACCTCAATTATTAAAATGAACATACTCCCCAGAATACTATATACCTTTAGAGCTACTCAAGTTCAAATTTCCAGGAAATTCTTCAAACAACTTCATACAGAATTAGCTAGATTTGTATGGGAACCTAGAAAAGTTAGGATACCTTATGACAAACTGATGACTCCGAAAAATAGGGGGGGGGGTTGGAACTACCGAATTTTGAAACATATTATTTAATAATAAACGCTAATAGAATTTTAAGAGTAGTTAACTTTGATAAGATCAATTCTAAATGGGCTCCTAAGTGGTTGATTCTAAATCATAAACATGTTGCTGGTCTGGGTATTAATTGTAAGGCATTACCTTTTTTAAACAAAGATACCCTTAAAATGTACGTATTGATGGAGCATATCAAAATATATATAATATCAGTACAAAGTCTGTTTAACTCACTAAATCTTTTACAATATATGATGATTTTTCAACCATTTCACAAAAAATCCGAATTTGAAAATTGGTAATCAGTTGATAGACCTTAAGAAATTCCCACTTATAAGTAATTTAACCATATTTGATTTATATCCCTTTCTAGGAATCTCAATACATAACATACTAAGAGAGATGGATCTCCCTAACTCGTATTTAATTATAATAAGACAGTTAAAGGACTTATCAATAAGCTATTTTAGTAATAGGAATTTTAAAATTAAAGAAGAAGATTTAAACATTTGCCTAAACTTATGGCAAACCTTAACACAGGAATGTAAATATATAACAGCATCATATAGTTTGATAAAAGAGGTAAAATACAATAACCAAATACTTTTATCGAAATACTGGAAGGAGAAATTGTTAACGATTGAGGATAGTAAAATAGTGAGAGCAATTAACTTAACCTTAAAATCAGTGTCCCTTCAAAAGTTATTATTTACTCAGTTGATGATATTTAATAATGCATATTATACGCGTCTCACTTTACATAAATTTAACTCAAAAAACTAACCCAAATGCCCATATTGTATAGATCAAACGGCTGACCTTTTACACATGTTCTGGAGTTGTAAATGTATTTTTAAACTCTGGAATTCTTTTAAATTCCAACTACAAAAAATGGGATATCAACAGTCTACACTTTCTTGGGACTTTATGATTCTGCATATTCCACCAACTAATTTGGATAGATCCCAAAGGATCATACTCGTAAATATCTTTTTGCTAATGAAGCTATATATAGCTACAAATTGGCTGAACCCATCCCAGACTTCATGGGAAAATTTCAAGAGTGTAGCAATAAAACATATCTTAGCACATAAATTATTAATTAGTGATCATAAGAAAAGTGTAAATAATACAAAAATATGGGAGCAAATCTTTAACATTGTCTTAGCTTAAGGTTCCATTCCACTTTTCTCCGGGAAGTACAGACTAACTATCGAGTTGTCTATAGATAAGTATTATACTGATACTAGATTTTTATTCTTTTTTTTTTCTCTCTGTAATATCTATTTAGAAGTGTATAGTTATGTATAATGACTCTATGTAACTGTTGGAAGCATTCATGTATATATTGTAAATAGGTTGTAGTATTGTATTAACATTTAGAATAAAAAGAAAAATAAAGAATTATTATTAAAAAAAAAACACAGCTCCGACAAGTCTAGATGAAGGAATTCTTGCTATTGTTTTAAGGCCATAGTTAATGGCAAGAATTTGCATGCATAAATGTCCTTAATGGCTTTGCTTCCTGACCTGGTGTGAGCTTACTAAAGAATGTAGCCTGTTAGCCTGGGAACCCCAGGAAAGTGTGAAGAATGATGTAATGTGAATCAGGACTGTAATATCAATTTAAACAGACAGAATCAGAGACCATTAATCATTTTTGTCTTGACCATCCAACTCATCAGCACTGTCTTGCTCTATATGTAAGTTTATCTTAGACTTGTGTTTTCTCTTAGAAATAGCTAGAAACTAGAAAGATTAGACTATGTGTTTTTCTGTGATGTCAGAACTGTACTAGTGAATTATTTTATGTATTTCTCTGTGATCTCTGAACTCTTGACTAGCACTGTGTAGTAAAAAGTATTGCCTTGTGTTTTGACTATTTGTTATAAATATTTTTAAACCCTTTCAACTGTGGCTATTTTTCTAGAGATAATTTAAGCTCTTTAGAGTACTTGCATGCCTTTGGTAAAATTGTATAAAGCCACTTCAATAGCTTTAGTCCTTGGCTATACTACCAATTGGATAATAATATTGCACAGTAATAATGAGACACCCTTTTAACTCATTACATCCAAGTGATGTCTCCAGGTGTTTCTGCAGTTACCACCTACTGCGCCTCTAGGCGTCAAATATTACCTGTTCATATTTGCATTAGTAATTCCAAAACCATGCTACATACAAGGTATGAGAATATTTTATCTTGAAGCATACATGATGGCAAACACAACTGTATTGCTAAATGACCTCCGTCCATGACTGTTTGTTAGAACTCTAAGGTAATAACTTCATTTTTAAATGCTGCCACACCCACTGAGAGTTAAAGGTACACACTCCAAAGGGCTGTACTGGAGGGAATGAGTTAAGGGCCTCTGAGCAGCTGATAAATATTAGTGGGTGGTGGCAGCTGGTACTACCGTATAGTCTGGGAAAAAGGGGCACAGCTGGAGAACCTGTGCCAGCCTTCCGCAGGAGTGTCTGTGTGGTTGTATAAACTCTTCTCAAAGTGTGTGTGTGTGTGTGTGTGTGTGTGTGTGTGTGTGTGTGTGTGTGTGTGTGTGTGTGTGTGTGTGTGTGTGTATATATATGTGTGTGTGTGTGTGTGTGTGTGTGTGTGTGCGTGTGCGTCAGTTACTTGGGCAGGGACATGAAGCACTGGTTGAACAGAGAGGGTGCTGAAGGTTTTAGCTTGCCCACTAGGCTGAGACCTTGACCCTATAGCTGCGCCGGTGGGGAGTCTTATTGGGGACCTGGAGAGCAAGGGAGCAACCAGCCCTGAACTAACTGTCATCTCTGTGTGCTCTTAAGGGAAATTGCACTTTACTGTGTGTATTTGTTGTCCTTTCCTCCTATATGAGACACCCCTCACTGGTGTTAGTGGTGAGGATTGAGGCTCCTTGATTGCTGGGCCAGTGCATGGGCATCACAACTGACAATAACACATCAATATATACCAACCCAGCTGGCCAGTACTGTTTTAAATATAGTTATATATTCTGCTGGTCTAATGTTACTGGGAAGTGGATTCTATAATACAGGAATAATCTTGAATCTAGGAATAAGAAAGGTAGGGTTTCATGCCTTTTGATTCTAGAACTTTCCTTCAACTAAAAAATATGTAAAACAAACAAAATGAAACAGTGGAAGCATAGTTTATACTTTAGTCTTTGGTTTTATGCAGAGTGGACAACACATACATTTCACATAATAATATTACACATTCTGCACAACTGTAGTTAAAACTACTTGGCTTGCATTTCACTCAGTAAATCATAAACTTTTCTACATTCAGTTATACTGACAAGCAGCAAAATTTTCTATTCACTGCCTGGATGATAGAAAAACATGGCCTAATTTTCTTCTGAAAAACCTGAAGATTCCCTATATGTGTTGCCCCCATTATCAAGGCTTTCATTATATAACTGTTCAGCCTTACATTACTTTAAGATTAACAATAAGAAAACATTTTAGCACATGTTGGACCACAACCTTTTTGAGTGTCACTTTCTAATATTAATTTCTGATCTTTTACAACATATCCAACAAAATTACAGGTAGTAATCATAGCATACCTCAAACTAGCTAAAATGGGCTTCCCTCCGCATGCTTGACACAAAATTCCCAATATGTCAGTAGCCCACTGAAAACAAATGGCACAGTGCTGAGCACTTTTCTTCACAGGAAATCATTGCTGGTGTAATTTCCAAGTGTGAGACTGTAAAGTTTTATAGAAATTTCTCCTTTTTTGGAGTTAATGCGATTGTGAAGTTGGTATAAGCTTGTGTGGTCTCCTCCACATTGAGGGGTGCAAGCTTCCCCCCTGCAAAAGTTAAGAGAAAATTTTTCACCTTTTCCACTTTTGAGCATTTTTTTTCTTTCTTTTGGAAGGCTGAGTTTTAATAAGTCTGCGTTTCATAGTAGGACTACTAAAATGCTCACATTGTTCCTAGAAACATAATTTTTCTTTACATAGGAAAACTGGACAAAAATCTAGAGCAATGATATGGGACAATGTGAAAGACAGGGAGACTGAGAAAGATAGAGAGAGAAGATAGAGTCCAAATGTCAGGCAGTAGAACAGATTTATAATTTTACATTATACTTCCCCTTATACGGACGTACAACAGGTAGAAGGGTAAATTAACATGAATCACTGGACTGTCATAAGATCTAGATGCTTGATTCAGAGAGGACAAAGTTAAAGCTAATGGTTCACAGGATTTATACTTTTATACATTTAAATTGTTAACCTTCATTTTTATTTGGAGATGACAAAAATTGAAGGAAACGGTTCATAGAAATGTTATCATTTTAACAACTGTAAATTTTTATCCTCTCCACCACACTTCCCTAGTTTTCCAGTCAGTTTTCCTTATTCATTAATCCCACATCCAGCCGTAGTTACATGGCTGGCCTTAGCAGTTGTTGGGTCCAGTTTGGATCATTTTGGTGGGGAACCCCATGTGACCCCTACCACTGACCCCTTCAAACTGTGGCCTCTTAGACTTAAAATGATTTAAAATGAGGAAGAATGAATCATATATATATGTTATGACTGTTTATTAAAATCAAATACCTTTATTAGCTTATATTTTATGAAAAACACACTAAATAGAATAACTATCAATCTATTTTTGTAAAGTAATTACTCTGCACACTCCACTATCTTTGGGAAGTGCTGCATACCGCCAGACTATGCTACTTCAAAGGAAGCTCATGTGAAACATGAAATCTGTTAAATCTTGTGACTCAGTCCAGTCCCCAGCTTTTGCCTCCCACTCCCATTGTCCTCATATGCCAAGGGACGTGGGAGAAATCAATCAATACAAATAGGCTTGATGGATGGGGGATTACTGGGGAAGGAGGTCAAAAAGAACACAAATATTTTCTAAACTCCATAATGCATTCTCATCTATTACCCCTTTCTTCATACGCTTCCAATCACCTCCTGCACTTGTTCAGAACTAGTGGAGTCCCTTGCTAATTCTCATACCTTGTTATCATAGTCAGTGTGAGTCCATAAAACTGCATAAAATTATTGAACTACTTCAAAATGTCAATAGTAATAATAATAATAATAATAATGATAAAAGTAATAATCATCATCATCTCACGCCTCTCCTTAGATACTGCATTGCTAACACATTCCTCATGAAACTATTTCTGAAAGCTTATTTTTGTTTGTTTAATTATTTGCAAAGCTAAGTAAACAGATTAATGTTTGCAAACCACTTCCAGTCATAGCTCAGGCCACAAAGACAACAGTACAGATTTCATGTAGAGGTAATTTAAAGTAGTCACAAAGCAGCATGTTTTGGCAGTTGTGAGGAAATCAGAATGCCTAAAGGAAACACAAATGGGAATAGGGAAATATGCAAAATCCACACAATTGTTATACAATATCATCTTACAAACCTCATTCTAAGTCCAGTCAAACCACTTTCACACTTTAATTTTCTTTTCTTTGCTCAAAATGTTTTATTTTATTAACATATTTACAGAACATTATTAACATATTAAACACATTTTATAGAATCTTACAGTTAAAATATAAAAATAAATATTTTAAATAATTAAAAAAGACAAAAACAAATTGTGATGTTCCCTCTCTAGGCCAGTAATCAAGGAGCCTGAATCCTCACCACTGACACTGGAGAGGTAAGTTCACTTGGAACAAAAACAGATACACAGTATTTCCAGATGCAGCTCTCTGCATCAAACACATTTTCCCTCAAGCAGAACACACTCAGTCCAGGTTCTGGGTTTCTCACTCTCTCTCTCTCTCCAGGTCCCTAATAAGAGTCTTGACTGGCACAGCTGTAGAGTTGAGTCCTCAGCCGACTGTCCAAGGCAAGTCCTCCACCACTCTCTCTGTGAAACCAGTGCTCTGTGTCCCTGTTCTAAGTAGCTGACACACACACACACACACACACACACACACACACACACACACACACACACCTGGGAAAGGCTGACAGATTTACTAGCTATGTCCCCTTTTTCTCAGACTATAAGGTAGTTACTACCATTAGGCATTACAAAGCCAGCTACTCTAAGGCATTTACAAGGGTACCCAATTATACTGAGAGAAATTAATACTAACACAAATGATAGTGTTTGACCAATGCAGTAAGGTTTTCAGAAGTGGCCACAGAGTCACTGAATAAATATAAATACTCGCAAAGGTTAACTATTCTCTAAAGGACTGGCCACAATAAAAAGTTTAAATATATTCAATAATAAATAATAACATAACACAAAAATGCTAAATATCTGTTTATAATAAACACAACAGTTTCAATTACAGTAAATATTAAAATAACACAGATTAATAGATTCACCTAGATACAGTAAAACAGTAATTAACTAATCTCACTATATTTTCCAGACTGATCTAAAGAATTACTATTCTTGGGTCACTTACTAGAGCTTAGTTTAAATATATTCATTAATAACTAATAACATAACATGAAAATGTTAAATATCTATTTACAATAAACACCACAGTTTCAATTACAGTAAATATTAAAATAACACAGATTAATTCACACGGATACAGTAAAACAGTACTTAACTAATCTCACTATATTTTCCAGACTGATCTAAAGAAGTACTATTCCTGGGTCACTTACTAGAGCAAGGCAAGATGAAGTAGGTGACTTATCCTTCTTTGTCAGGTTTCAAAAACAGAGTGCTCTGAGACTTCAGTCTCATCTAGTATTAAAACATTTTTTCCTCTGGATTACAGAATGACATCACATACATCTGGTCATCTAACTTCTGGTTCACATACTACCCTCTTTCCTAGCAACTGGCCTGGTTTAATAGTTACCTATCTGGCAGGGAACAATCTGTCAAATGGCTCTCATCCTCCTCACATTTCCTTCCTATCTCCACTGGTGTTCCCCAAGGCTCCATCTTGAGACCCCTTTTGTTTAACATCTTCACCAATGATCTTTACACCTCATGCAAAGAATCCTCCCTTATTCAGTATGCAGACGACTCCACACTTATATCCATCTTAAATAACATTCCTGAACTATACTCCCTGACCCAACAGGCCCTACTATCCACTGAACAATGGCTCTCTCACAACCTATTGATCCTAAATCCAAAAAAGACCAAACTCCTACTTTTCCTTCCCCGTTCTCTTTCTCATCACAAAACCTCCTTTTTTATTACATCTTCTAACAATACAAACATCCAACCTGACACCCACACAAAACTTCTAGGGGTCATTATCGATGATGAACTCAAGTTCAACCTACACATACTCCAATGTATAAAAAAAAACAAACCAGAACCTAGGTCTACTATATCAGAACAAAAAATTCCTAACCCCTGAATCTAGACTTACCCTGGACCAGGCACTCCTCCTCCCCTCCCTCTTATACACCGCCCCAGTTCTTACCAATGTCCAGGCCTCCACTCTAAACAAACTGCAACAGACTTACCATAAAATAGCCAGATTCATTGCTAACTCCCCATACAACTCACACCACTGCATTTCTTTAAACTCTCTTCAATGGCTTGAACTTCCCCAGTTTCTGCTATCTTATCAATTTCATATGCTACACTCTATTCTTTATAAACCCTCCTTCTGTCCATCTCTATCTTCCTTAGTCTCCATCTACATCCCATCCCGGACCCTCCATACTTCTAACCAACAATTACTTGATATCTACCACCCAAAAAGGTCAGTAGGCAAACTACTCTACAAACACTCCCTTGTCCATGCTTGGAACAAACTTCCCCTTGACTTACGTTCAATCTCCTACACCTCACACTTTAAAAATGAACTAAAAGCTTATTTTCTCAATTCCAGAACCTGCCCTTGCCAGGACCCTACCTAGTCTTCCTTCCCTTTATGTACCCTCAAAAGGACCATACTTAGTACCTCATTACACCTCTCTCTCCAATGTGTCTACTATGCATTTGCACGATTTTATACAAACAAAAAATGTTTACTGTTGACCTATTGAACTATATTAATGTAAAATTGTTACTTAGCTTCTTTTTAATGCAGCTTTAACTTTATGCATGTAACCCAACATATAAATTCATAGATTAGTACTAAGCTAACTGCCCTTGCGAGCCATTTTAAGCCTAGCCAATTATCCCTTGTGAGATTCAAACTCTGCATCTTGTGTTTGTAAGGCAAACACCTTAACCATTAGGCACATATTCATAGGCACATATATGTGAATCGTTTTGCTATAACTGCTATTATATCAATATTGTTTAAAATTGTACTTGTTTTAAAATGTATTATTGGAGCTTTTCTCCTCGGGTCTCCACTGAAAATGGGCCACAAGCCCAGTTGGACAAACCCAGTTAACAAATGTCAATAAATAAATAAATAAATAAACTGACCCAGAATCTAACACATATGTTCATAGGTTCACAGCTATGTACTAGGCTAATGGCCCTGGGGCCTTCACAAGCCTAGCCATAGGATTACCCTGGCATAGTGCCACCCAACCTTAGTTCCCAGTGCCTCTGTTCAGTAGAGCCACTGGAGATATCCCCGGGTTGAATGTTCTGTTTCCTATCCACTCATCAAGATTTCTCTTAAAGAGGGTCAGCGAGGTGCTCTGCTTGACATGTATGGGAAGTCTGTTCCATAGCATGGGCAGTCTCTGGGTTATGAACCTGTCCCTCCAGCATGTTCTGTTAATTGTGGTAATGAGGTTGAGGTCTCTGGAGCGTGTGGTGCGGCGGGATTGGGATTCTTTAGATGTAGCATTTCTAACAGAGCTGGGTCAGACATGGCTTTGTAACTCAAGCAGAGATCGCTTCTAAGTAGGCAATATGATACAGAGAATAGTTGGTGTTTTTTGATTCTGTCCATATAGGACAAGTGTTTAAGGCCTAGGATCCTCTCTTTGTGAGGTACTTTTGCTGCCTCTCCAGTTGGTGCAGGTGTCTAGTGAGGTACATGCCAAATGGGGCATTGTACTCCATGATTGACCTAATGAGGGAAGAGTAGAGGGAGACAATGACCTCTTTCTTCCTGGATGCAAAACCCTTAGTAATAAGATGTGCCATACAGAAGGACCTTCTGACTACAGTGGCAATGTGGTGATCAAAAGAGAGGGTGCTGTCAACCTGTGTTCCCAGATCTCTTATAATGCCTTCTGTGTTCAGTGGACTACCCTCAATCTGGTAATTCATGGGAACTGGGTTTTTCCCAAAGTGGATAATGACACATTTTTGGCACTGAGCTTAAGGCCATGGTTCTGACACCAGTCGTTGGTCTCAGTGAGGCCATTCTGTAGGATGTCAACATCACTTGGGGAGTTAATAATAGCTCTTGCAATCATCTGTGAACTTTGTCAGCCACAGTCCCTTCATGTGGGCCTGGACTTCAGAGAAGTAGATACCAAACAGGAGAGGACCCAGGACCGAACCCTGTGGGACTCCACTAATGACTAGTCAGCAGTCTGACTTGGAGTCAGCTACTTTCACACTGTGTGTTCTATCTGTGAGCCAGTTTGCAACCCACCTAGTGATACAGGGGTTGATGCCAAGCTTAGTGAGTTTTTTATGATTTCTGTGTGGGGAATGGTATTAAAAGCCTTGGCCAGATCAAGGTAGGCTGTATGAACCACCTTGCCTTCATCCACAGCTCTCGTGACTGACTCAAAGAAGTTGACCAAGTTGAGCAGGCATGATCTACCCTTCACGAAACCAAACTGTGTGGGATCCAAAGTTTGGAGATTCCCTATATCTTTGTTTATTAGGTTCATAATGATGAGTTTCATAGCTTTGCATATCAGACTCATCAGGCTAATAGGGAGATAGTTCCCAGGGTCTGTATTCGCTCTTCCTTTGTGGAGAGGGATGACTGCAGCAGTGCACCATTTGGTAGGGACAAAGCCTGAAGTGAGACTGTGATTGAACAGGGCACACAGATGAGGTGCCAGTTCACTCTGTAGTTCATGTAGAACACAACCAGGGATATTGTCAGATCCCACAGGAGCTGTGTTCTTGGCCTTGGACAGTGCTGTTTTAACCTGAGCAGCAGTAATACTGGGTGCCTGGCAATCTACTGGTATTGTGACTGGTCCTTTCGGGGGGAGAGGTAAAGTTGGCACTAAATCTGTCAGTCAGTATATTGGCAATATCTGTTGGCTTGGTATAGGAGATACCATTGTGCAGTAGCTCAGAGCAAATCTGGGTATTGCCGTGGAGATTCTTTACGTAACTATAAAAGGCCTTCTGGTTGTCTTTATTATCTACTGCAATTCTGTTTTCATAACTAGCTTTAGAGGATTTGATGAGGGATCTCAACTTTTTGTTGAGGCTGATAAGGGAGTTTTTCCAGTCTTGGGACTTCACCTTATTCCGCATCAGTTTCCTCCTTCTGTTTTAGAGTTTGTTTATGGCAGAATACCACCAGATTGGCTTCCTTTTTTTGGAGGAGAGTGTCTTGGTTCTATTGGGTATGGCGAGATCCATGCATTTGTGTACGTTTTTGTACAGTGCATTGGTGTATGATTCTGTGGTCATGCAACTATTCTCCATTTGCATGGGTGCTGTGAAGTTAGTTAGTTTTTAGGAGCCCAAAGTTAGCTTTAGAGAAGTTTTTCATGGTGGTTACCTTTGCGGGGTGGGGGGTGTGAATTTCCAAGGTGATTAGATTGTGGTCATATCTAACCAGGGAGGAGCTGACTATTTGTGTAGAGCAATGGTCGCCCATGTTAGTAATAACCAGGTCAAGGATGTTGCTACCTCTAGTGGGGGTAAGAACGAGCTGGTCCAGGGCATTGGAATTAATGAACTCCAGGAAACGTTGGGTAAGTGTATTGGTGCATGAGTAGTTTACCCAGTTAATGGATGGGTAGTTGAAGTTGACTAGTAAGAGAGTGTTAGGTTGGACCCCAATATTCTCCAGGGTGCTTAGGAATGGGGAGTGCAAGTATTAGGACATGGTTGGGGATCTATAGCAAGCTGCGATCTGAATTGCTGTCTTACCTAATGTTAGCTGCACCAGTCAATAATACACACACATAGAGCTTTGCTAAGATCTGTTGCAGCTTCTGGAAGTCATAAAACAATTTCAAACTTCTACCCTTCCAAAGTAGCAATTAGTTCACTGCTAAAGAAGGCTTCCTAGTACTTGTTTTCCCAGGCATTTTGTGTCTGGCTACAATCAGAACTGTAAGATACAATCTTTATGGCCTAAATTAAGTAATTTAATTTCACACTATTTTCAAAGTTAGCTGGCCTGAAATTAACCTCTTCTCTTCCATTATCTTCTGTTAATATATATACATTTCCTCAGTTACAACAATACAGTCTGATATAAATGTATATTTCTTTTCTGTCCAGTACAACACACTGTTGATAGATGTTTAACACAAGCAACTTTAAAAATACATTTTTAACACAGACTTCGGTACAAATCAGTTTGATATACAAATGACATGTAATTTTACAAAACAGAATCTAGCTGTGCTGGCATATGTTACACATCCACTGCCCTATGTCTCCTGGCATTGCTGGCAATACCTCACATCGTCACATCTTTCCCATCTTTGAAGACTCAAGTTAGTTTTTCAAGTGACCCTTGAGAAATGTTGCTTGAGATGAATGAGCCTGTCTGGGAATACATTAACCCATACCCTGTCTTAAGAACCCATCTACATTGGCATTACTGACCCCACTATGGTCCTCCCCTGTCATGTACTATGTCTGCAACCCTAGGCTCCACCTTAGTAACTTGGTATTTTGCTGGCTGACTCGATGTAGCCATAGATCCCCCTCAGACTCCTCCTGCCATCCATTGCAAATACTCAGCACCAGGGCCTCCCTATCATGGTAAGGTTTCATCATGTTAACATGGTATAATTTCTGCCCCTGCCTCCTGCCTAGCAGGTCTACCATGTAGTTAAAATCACTGACTTTCCTTATGACTTTGAAGGGTCCCTCCCAAGTTGCTTACAACTTATTATGTCTCACAGGAATGAGAACCATAAACTGCTGTCCAACAACATAGTCTTGGGCTCAAGCATTCCTGTCATACCAGACCTTTTTCTACTGTTGGACTCCTGCTAGGTTCTCCTTGGCCAAGCCCATGATCTCCCTAAGCCTTGTCCTGAGGTTTAGGACATATGCCAAAACAGATTCCTTGTGGGATTCACACTCACCCTCCCACTCATCATAAATCAAATCTAAAGGCCCCACACCCTATAATCAAACAGGAACTCAAAGGGTGAAAAACCTGTAGATTCCTGGGGTATCTCTTTGTATGCAAACAGCAGATGAGGCAAATATTTGTCCCACTCTCTCTTAAACTGGTCTACAAATGCCCATAGCATGATTCTTAGTGTAGAGTTTAACCTCTCCATAAGACCATTAGTCTTTGAATGTAGGGGGTGGTCTTTAGGTGCTTCACCCCACAGCACTTGCACAGACAAACCAGCAGGTCTGACATAAAATTCACACCTCTGTAAGTCAATATTTCTTTCTGGAAACCTACCCAGCTGAAAATTTCAACCAAGGCATTTGCCACCTTGTCTGCCTCGAAGAAGGACAAAGCCACTGCCTCAGGGTATCTAGTAGTATAATCTACTATCACCAGGATATACCTCTTCCCTGTGGAACTTGGGGTACTCAGTGGTTTCCTCAATATCCATAGCTACCCTCTGAAATGGCTCCTCAGTCACAGGCAAAGGCATTAAAAGAGCTTTGACCTTGTCTCCTGCCTTGCCTACCTTTTGACACTGCTCACAGGCCCTGCAATCCCAGGCCAATAACACATCTCTTGGTAAAATTTATGTACATATGACCCGAAAAAGTAATGTCATTGGATATGGATAAAAGTGCTAGATGGTAGGCTCTAGGCAATACCAACAGCTGTATTCTCTCACCCTCTAGTCCTTCCTTAGGGGTCCACTGTATATACAGTAGCCCTTTGTCCCAGTATACAGAGTCCCCCCTTTCCTTGAGAATCAGGTGCCTCACTAGCTACATCCCTCAGGCCTTATAATGTAGGGTCTAAGAGCTGAGCCTGTCTCAAATCTCTCTTTGTAACACTTCCCAGCTCCCCTTCTATTCTCTGACAGCAGTGCCTCATTGTCAGCCTGGGTACTACTACTCACCTCTGCCTTTGCAGTCACTCTGTCCAAGGGAACATCAGTACCCAGAAGCAGCTGTGGCTCACCTTCAGTTCCACTGCTACATGGTAGCTCCCTCTCTGAAGTAATTGCCTCACCAGTCATGGCTTCAAGTGTGTGGTCTGTCTGGGTCCCCCCAGGCTACCAGACCTGCATGCTTGTCTCCAAGCATGACTGTACGTAACTGCATGCACACAAGGTACTTCTTCTTCTTCTTCTTCTTTCGGCTTTATCCCGGTTAGGGGTCGCCACAGCGGATCACCTGTCCGCACATTGAATGGCAGTGGAGTTTTACAGTGTCGAGTTGCCAGCCCGGCGCCCAACCTTCCACAGAAGGCACACTCACACGCACACCTAGGGCCAATTTAGAGTGTCCAATCCACCTGCAGCATGTCTTTGGGATGTGGGAGGAAACCGGAGCACCCGGAGGAAACCCACGCGACCACAGGGAGGACATGCAGACTCCGCACAGAAGGCACCCCAGCCGAGGATCGAACCAGAGAACCTCTTGCTGTGAGGCGGCAATGCTAACCACTGCACCACCGTGGCCGCCCTGTGCACACAAGGTACTACATTATCAAAATCATTCCCTATCAGGACATCTGCAGGGATATCCTCAAACACACATACTTGCTTGCTATCCTTTCCACCCTCCCAGTTAAGGTGAACCCTAGCCAAAGGTATTTGGAATGGGGTCTCTCCAAAAGCTCTGACTGGAGTAAACTGCCCAAGCAAGTAGTGCTCCTCTTTCACCATTGTAGGCTTCACAATGGTTAGGTCAGAGGGTGTGCCTCTCTTAGCAGTGGCCTGTTTCCCATCTACTAAGATAGGATATAACCTCTTGTGGTAGTTGGTACCCTTGTTGTCTCCAGACAACTTACGCTGGCATTCTGTCAATCTCACTCACTGGCTCTCCCACCTTTTGTTCTGCACCTTGACTCCATGGACATCTATATGTTACACAGATCCACTGGTTACATTTAAAACATTTAACTCTTAATCCTGGCTGTGTACCTGAACTAGTGGCTTTCCCTGATACTGGTGGACTCTGTTGGGGTGGTTTAGGCTGTCCACCATGGGTTCCGTTAGATCCATGTGCAGCACTGGGTATCCTTTACCTAGGCATAGGTATCCCTTTTTTTCCCAGCTCATCTGAGGTATTACATTCTCTATCTGCTAACCAGATTCTCATTTCCTCAGGCAAAGTGCTAAGGGCTTTTTCCCCTCACCAAAAGATCTGCCAGCCCTTCAAAAGTGGTGACCTGACACTCACTCACCCATCTATGAAAATTGGTGCTTAACTCAGCAATGTATTCACACACACTTTCATCTGCTTTGCGTGTATGCTCATGAAATTTTTTTCTATAAGCTTCAGGTGTTAACTTAAAACATTCTAATAAACATTTTTAACAGTATTATAATTTAAACAATCAGTATTAGACAATTTAGAAATAGCAGTTACAGCTTTACCATGGAGGAAGGGGGGGGGGGGTCAGGAGGCACACCCAGAGCCCTTGGTCAAAATTATACTGTTTACAAGCCCTTTCAACGATATGAATAAAACTATCAAAATTATCACCCTCTGTAAATTGTGGAAGAAATTTACTGACCTTTGTTGCTTCTGGGATTCAGTTACCCTCTTCCCCATTACCTCCATGACCCTGGCTAAAAGTCAGCATCTCCTTTTCATGTCGCCTCTGCCTATCATTTTCTTCAGCTTCCAGATAGCTCAGTCTCTCTGCTGATTCTAATGCCATCTGTTTCTTCTTTTCTTCAGCCTCCAAATGCCACAGTCTCTGCTGATTCTATTTCCAACTGTTTGGCCTCCCTTTCATGTCTCTTTAACTCCTGACAGATGTTTAAGTCCTCTGTGGAAAGGATGAACTGTCCATTTTCTGAGAATTGTACATCCCCAAGGCCAGTCTGGTTGTCTTCCTGGTTGCTGTTCTGTGAAGCAGCTGTGACTAAGGCTGCAATCATTTCTGCTTTAGTCAGGTTGGCATGCACCAGTCCTTTGGCTTGGCACATCTCACCCAACTGGCTTCTTATTAGCTTGCCATTCACCTCTGCTGACATCCTTGCCTGCTCTCCCTGACTAACTAAGCTAACAAAAAATACAACTATTGTGATATGAAACTATGAGTGCTCACTGCGTGCCTGCTTGACAGTGCAAACACCTTTTTTAGTGACCACCGATTACAGGCTACAGGAGTGAATCCCTGCCAACCAATAAATGTGATGACCCACCATTGTACCAGTAATCAAGGAGCATCAATCTTCACCACTGGCACCAGTGTGGGTCATACACTGAGAGGATGACAGGTACACACACACAGTATTTCTAGATGCAGCTCTCTGCATCAAACACAAATGTCCCTTAAGAACACATAGAGACCACAATCTGTCCGGGGCTGGTTTCTCCAGATACACAATAATATTCCCCACTGGCACAGCTATAAGTTGAAATCTCAGCTAAGTAGTCAGGCCAAGACCTCCAGCATCCTCTCTGTCCAACCAATGCTTCATGTCCCTGCCCAAGTAGATGATACAAACACATACACACACACTCTTTGAGGTATGATTTACACACACACACACACACACACACACACACACACACACACACACACACACACACACACACACCTGGAAAAGGCTGTCACGTTTACTAGCTATGTCCTCTTTTGCCCAGACTATAAGGTAATCACTGCCACCAGTCAGCTCCTTATCAGCTACTTTAAGGCCTTTAACAAAGGGTGTCCTCAGCACAGACAATGTGTCTCCTTGCTGCCATAAAGTAATTTAATTTCAGCTATTTTTCTGAAGTTTGCAAGACTGAAGTCAACCTCTTGTATTCAAGTTTCCACTGTTAAAATATATACATTTAAACAGTTACAATAGTGCATGTAACATTTCTGTTCATATTCCAGTATGACATGCTGTGGTTACATTTTAAACAAGACTTTGCAAAAACTATTCCAGCACACACTTCTGTACCAGCAGTTTGATATACACATGATATACAGTTCTAATACATTTGTAACACAAGCATCTTGGATACATCATGTTGATATTCACAAACGACATATAATTATTTACAAAATTCCAGATAGCTGTGCTGGCAGTATCCCCCTTTGTCACACAGACCATAAAGCTGATGAAGTCCTGACAGGACGAAAACATAATAGGAGAAGTGGCGTTTATGGTGTTTTTGTGTGAACAATAAAAAAGTCTTTTAAACAACTTGGCGAGGTATTTTTGGCTGGAGGTACTACTTTCACTGGTTTTGGGTTCGTTTCGAGTGCTTCACACACATTCATTCCTTGGTAACTGTAAATGAGATGAGTCTCTAATATCAACATTAAATTCCAAGCATAAATATTCTAAGGATTTAATTTAAACTCCATCAAAACACTGATACCAGCAATAGAATTGCTTCATTTCCCATTTATAGATTATATGCATTGGTAGATTATCTAAAATCTTTTGCTAAAGAAAATGAAATAAGGGATTCAACCCAAAAACTATAATTTTAAATTATTTGATATTATTTATTTTTAATTCTTTAAAATAAGGTTTATATAATTTGAAGTTACAGATAAATATTCTAAAAAGGATTACATACTTTTTGATTGTTAAAATTTAAAATTTTCAATTTGTTCATATTATGCAAATGATAATGTAAAGTGTTCTAGTTTGCACAATAACTGTTATCTATGCAACTAATAATGGTTTTAAGAATTGTTGCTTTTGCATATGTGTCTTTACTTGGAAAGTTAATCCCTCCAAAATTCCAAGGTCCAAAATGATGATTTAAGCTTAATCTATGTCTATTTGGATAGAGTAGGAAATTTAAAAGCAATGTATTTATTCTTTTAATTTGATTTTTATTGGGTAGCAGTGTAAGGGATTGAGTAATGAGTAGTATTTTCAGAAATAGCATCATTTTAATTAATTGCAATATATCTTCAAATGGAATAAACATTTTGTTCCAGGAGGAGTTAATTAAATTAGTTAAGGTAATTATGACTTTTTTCATAGTTAAAATGTATGGTTTCTTCAGTTGATTTTAATATATGAATCATTAAATAAAGGAAATTAGTACATTCTTTACCAATTATGTAATGATCCAAATACAATTATCTATTTTGATTAATAAGAAGATAATATTTAGAATTATTAAAGTATAGATTTGAAATTACCTGAAATAGTTCTATAATAAGTTTCAATTCCTTTAGAGGTTCATTAGAATTTTGCAGTATTAACAATATATAATTGGAAAATAGCATTACTTTTTTAATTATAGTCTTGGTTACCCTCCAAGCCCTGGTTCTTCCAAGTAGCATTAATTAAAATTGCAAAAATGTCAATAGCTAAATCAAATAAACGAGAAAGAGGGCAATCTTGTTTGGTTATTTTTGTTCCACTTTTTGAGGTAAATAGGCCAAATTTCACATAAGCTGTATTACTGTTATAAATCAGTGTTAGCATCAAAATAAATTGAGGATGAAAATCAACTTCAATACTTTGAAAAAGAAATTCCAGTCTCAAAAATCAAATGCTTTTTCACTGTCTAAACTAATAAAGAGAGATTCATGTTTCCTAATACTCATAATAACATCTAAAAGAGTAATAAGTATTTTGATATTATCATGTTTGTCTTTTATAAATAAAACCCAATTGATCTAAGCTAATTAAACTGTGAAAAAACTGTTTTCAATCTGTCCGTTAAGATAGACATAAAAATCTTATAATCTACATACATTGAATAAAAAGATAGGTCTGTCTGAAGAGTATAATTATACGGGTTTATCTTGTTTTATAATTGGAGGTATCAAGGAATGATTTCAAGATGGAGGCATTTGTTTTTATTTTGTACATCTATCATAATATTATGTAATTGTACCATGATTTTTTGAGGAAATAATTTATATAGTTTTGGTATAATTCCATCATTTCCAGAAGCTTTATTAGATTTAAGAATTTTTGATTATTTTATTTCCTGGAGAATTATATGTTTTAATAAATTATCTTTTTTTTATGAGAATAATCTTTAGTAATGATTGATCAGTTATCAAAGTTAAATTCTTTACTTTATTTATTACATTTTGATTTAAGGATCAATAACAAACACTAAAAGTTTCTAATATGTCCTTAGTGTTAGTGTATGTTTTATTTACTATAGGATTTCTTATCTTTTTAATGTTATTAACATTAGTTCGAAACTTAATTATTTTTGTAATATTATTTAAATGTTTTGGAGACCTTGAGTAAAAAGTTACTTGTAATTGTTCTAGTGCTAATTCTGTTTTATGAGATAATAGCTCATATTTTCTATTGAGGGCCTTTACTACCTCCTTGTTTGTTGTAAACTTATTTCCCCCTTTTCTTACTCTCTTGTAGTTTTGTTTGAGCACCTAATAATTATTTATTTCATTCTTTTAGTTTATGTTTATATCAATATATTGTTTGACAATAGATATCAGCTTTAAAAGAATCCCAAACCATAACTAACTTAGAATCAGAAGTATTACTAAAATACAAAAAAAATTATATTTCAGCAAGTAACCAGTTTTTTTATTCTTTCATTCTAGTAATATATGTTGGAATTCTGGAAATATATGATATATTTTTGAAATTTGTTTCTAGTTTTAAAATTAGTGCATTGTGATCAGAGAAAGGGCAAGGTATTATATCAAAAGTGGTTATTCTAGAAATAATGTCTTGAGAAACTAGTAATTTATCAATTCTTGTTTGAGTACAAACATTAAAAGAGTAATCAGTAAAATTCAATGATTTTAAATCTTTGAAGTGAAAGGTATCTTTAATATTAAACGTTTCTTTCCAAATCTTTAAAGATGTAGCAATAAGAAGTAATCTAAAATTTCTACAAGAACTGGATTCTCAATTATCTAATAAACAATTAAAATCTCCACCTGATATTAAATTTCCCTTATAATTACTTATTATAAAAAATCAAGATGCTTTTTAGCTAATTTAACTCCCATTCCATGAAACCACTATAGATCGGCTAGTGTCCATATTCTATTTCTATATTTTATAATAAAGTAAATAAACACTTCCATTCCTCATACGTGTATATAATTTGAGGCAATTGCATTTCTTTTTTCTATTCAATAGTACCTCCTCATCTTTTAGATTTAAAAGAAGATTGAGCCAAAACTAGACATTTATTAGAATTCCAGTTATTGTTATTGTTTTTGTGAGAAAAATGAGTCTGTTATAAGAATACAAGTGGGTTATTCAATTCCAAGTATTTTATTAAGTTTGCCCTCTTTTTAGGATTGTTTAGACCATTAACATTTAATGATAGTGAAGTTAAGTCCATAGTTAATCATAGTAAAAAAAATAGATATTTTGAAAATGATACAAATAAAGTAAATAATATGCAGTATTCAAAATAAGCTTGTGCTTTTCCAGTAATTAATAGGTAAAGACTCAGGCAAAAACAGAATAATATTAAATACAAAAAAAAATCTATTTAAAGAACAAAATCTAAATGTAGAATATTAACAATTTCCAGTCTGTAAGAGAAAAAAATCTCAACACTAACTATGCATAACCTTTCAAAAAAAAAAAAAAAAAAGAAACAAAACTATCATCCATGATAAAGGAGCTCTGCAGTGAAATATAAATTTTGAACTATAAGAAAATACAGAACAGTTACTTATGATTTATACGTCTATAGTTAGTATATCTATATTGAGTTTAATAAGATGGAAAGAATTATAATAAAAATTGAAATCAAACATCGATGGCAAAATACGCAGCAATCATTTAGCTACATAAGTAAATTAGAAATCTATTATTTAAATGTTTTGGAGAGTACAAAAACATAACTTAACTTAGACAATGTTAGGTAAGTAAAGAATTAAAATAAGAAATAACATTTTCTATGTGAAGAGAGTAAGAGTTAAAATATTAAAATGATTGTAAAACCCAGTATCAAAGGTTTAAATAACATTCAATACCAGACAATATGTTAATAGTTTCTCCCTCTATCTTATCACTTTAACCACCCATTATTTTTCCCTCATTTTCCTGCAGTTCTATTTACTTGTTTACACTCCAAGTATTCTTTCTTATTCTAAAAAAACAGTTAATGTATAAAAGAATCATTATCTTAAAAAAGCTATTAAATAAAAATAGATCACTACAATTTCTTTAAGAAAGTGGAAAAAATCCATAAATTATTCAATTATAATATAAAGTAGAAAAGGGTTTAATTATATTAATAGGGAATAAGAAGCGGAGGAAAAACAATGCTGCAAACAGGGGAAGACTAATAAAAGTGACACAAAGTATGTGCATCTTTGTAATTTAAATCTATTTCAATATTTTATAATCTATAATAATACTAATACTAAATAGCCAATTCATGTAAAAAAATATAGTGTGAGTGGAACATCATTTTTAAATAGTCTTCCCTTATTTGTCCCCTCTATCTTTCTCTATTAAAATGAATAGGAAGTACATCTTAAGATATATATCAGCATATACAAGTAATAAAATAAAGTAGTTGAATGAATTATGAAACTATACTGTTATTTTTCCAGTAGAGTAGAGAAATTAAATCTCTTTTTACTGTTTTTTTTTAAATAACAAAAAGCTTATTGTGAGTTAATTGGTTAATACTCTCATATGCAGCACAGGAAACATGCGCACGACAGGTTACAGCAGTAGTTAAGTTAAAAACAGCTTCTCGTATTCAAAACTAAAACCATTAAAGAAAGAAAAGAACAAGAAATCATCAGTTCAGCAAATCACCCAATGTCCAAGCATATAGCAACCCCACCCAATAGCCCAGCAAACAAATGTGCCACACAAAAATACACCAAAAGAAGAAAACACACCCAGAGAACTAATTAAAAAAAAGGGCAAATGGGCAAAAGGGAAAGCTCAGCAACCGAAACAATATCACATACCCATCCACAAACAAGGAAACACAGCCAAACCCCTGAGGCTCCCAAGTCCACACTGGCACACAATGACCGCACAAAGCCAAATATGCAGACATGCATACATAATCTATCAAAATTAAACTCTATGTCTATCTAGACTCCACAGGCAACTCAACATCCCAGGCCCAGAAAACAAAAATGAGATGCCAAGGGAAAGAAACAATGATAAAAAAGAGCAACCCACAAGAGAAGGAATAAATCAATAAACCAAATCCCTGCATAGCAGTAGAGAAAGGCAAATGAGAAGAAGCACAACCGCAACAGTACAAAGAACCCTTCCATCTCCCGTTACCATGTCCCCAAACATGAAACCAGGAAGGCAAGAAGAAAACTAAAAGAAGGACAGAAAAGACAATGGCAAACCACAAACCTCTCTATAAATATTTTGATAAATTGCATAGAAAACCAGGAGGAGAAATAGATAATATAATTCAAAATATATGAATTATTAAATGATAGAGGAAATAGGACTATATGTACAAGACAGAAAAAGAAAATACAAAGGGTTAATGATTATTTTAAATACAGTAATGGGAAAAGAATATTGCTTAGTATAAATTAAAGAATAAAAATGAAGAGCAAAGTATGCAGCATGTAAAATGAGGTGATAAGCAAGTTAAAAACTTTACCTTATGAGTATAAAATAAAAGAACATTTATGTAATATTTCCTTTGGTGAAAAAAAGAGTGAATTGCAACTTTTTTTATAGCTGAGTCAGTGTTTAAATTTGGTTTTGTTTCTTCTTTCTAATATCAGACCAATTATATTTTTCTGATAAACTCTTAGAGGTAGATGAAATCAGTCCATGGCTTCTGTAAAAGAGATTATATTATTATTATAGATGAAAAAGTGTGCTTCTTCTGAAGTGTTGAAGCTTATGAAGTGTTGAAGATTCTAGCACCTGATTTACTTTTGCTTGAATAGTTAATTGAGCTCTGATATTATTTTAAGTGATTTTATTAATAGCCGAGATTTCTTTCTTAATTTTATTGTCTCAGATGAATAATCATCGTCAAATCTTATAGTCGACTGACCATATTACACAGGTGCTTTCGACCAGGGAGTCTTTAACACCAACTCTTTATCCAAACAGGAAAGAAATTTGACAACTATTGATCTGGGATGAGTAGAATAATATGTGGAAACTGGTTTATCAACTTATCTATGAGCTCTTCCAATGCCAAATAAAAAAAAATTCCTGATGATTAAGTGTCTTTGATATACAGATTGTCAGAAAAGAGACCATATCTTCTCCTTCTAATTTTGCCAGTAAGCCAAAAATTCTTATGTAATTTCTTTTTCCATGATTTTCCATATTATCAATTTTTCCAGTAGCCAGGTGTTATATTTTACTAAATACTCTGTCTGAGAATCATTTTCTTTGAAGTGGTTGTCAATGTCAGTTAATGCATATTCAAGATTTGATACTTTTGTTTGTAATTGTCGACATAAGTCCTTGAGAATGTATTTTTAAAACTATTTTCTTTAACTTCCAAAAGGTTTTCTTGAAATCCATCTATTTTAACAAATAAATCTTGTAAAGCTGACATTATGTCTTGCAATTCCTTTTTGAGAGTACAGTCTGTGTGGTTGTTTTTAGAGCTGCACATCTTCTTCTGTTCAAAGATTTTGTTCCAAAAGTATTCTAACATGATTTTTTTTAGAGAATGATCCCAGAATTAAGTAGAAACAACTTCAAATGTTCAGAAAATACTTAGGTTGAAAATATTTTTTATAAGAATTTTCTGTCAAAAATTTTAAATTATTGCAGAACTCTAAAAAGATCTGTTATCTCGCTGCCATCCAAGCTCTGCCCCTTCTGTCTTTAAGTTTCTTTTTGCCCTTTGTCTCATTTTACATGTGCCTCTGAAACAGTGGCATTGTTACAGTACCTTTATGGTTATGGTCAGCCTGCTTCTGTTACTTTTTTCCCCTCTATTAGACAAATGGAATAATTTTTCTACCCACCCTTCTCCCCCTCAATGAATACAGATATCACATTTCACTTAATTGCCCCATCTGCAACTGCAGCAAGTGTTTCTCTGGCATAACATTGTTCTGGTAAAATTCTATCACAATCAGAAGTTCCCTCAAAGCACTTTATGTGCTCAGTTTTTTTTTTTTTGTTCATAGGTTGGTACTAGGCTATCAACCCTAGAGCCTATGCAAGCTTAGTAATATTTGTTTTTGTACTGGCTGAGGGTGACTTTTCCAGTTATTTTTCATGACATTCACTAGCAACCAATCAAACTTCCCATATAAGTAAGAGAAGCAAAATAAAACACAGGAAAGTGACAGTCTTAAAATTTAACCAGGTCTTATCTTTTGTGACAGTAACTGGAATGATGCACAAAATTACATGCCTAATCCAATCTCAGTTCTGGGTTGAAAACCCTGTTCAACACTTAGCAGTAGCAAATGAGTAGTATGAATGTGAATAGCTAACACTGCAAGTTGTAAAAGTGGTACGATATTGCAGAGATAATAATACTAAACCTACTGGAAGTACAGTACATGACAGGAAATATATTCCACATCTAACAAGACTAGTAGGTACCATAAAAGCATGACTACAAATTGGAAAATGCCTTGCACTTTACTGTAGTGTCTGTTAAGCAAAAATTGTAGGTTTTATAAGGCATAATACCCTGTTATAGCCTAGTGTAGGGCCCCCTGTGGGACTGAGGCCCTATTGGGCCAAATAGGTCCAAATGGCCTAAGGATGGGCTTATGTAGTTACATTGTTTTTAACAGATTGCAAAAGAAAATGTGGGCATATATGACCTGAGATGTACCTCCCTGGACTAAATGAAGAGAGACATGATTGAGCTATCAGAATATGTGTCACAGGCAGGTATGAGCCTAGCATTAAGCAGCATTCTACTGTCTCCAGTGATGATGCCACAATACCAACATGTGTCATTCTAAAGGGGTCCAATATTTGTCGGCCTGGGAGAACATGATTGACAGCCCACACTGCTTTACCAGGGATGGTCTTCACCTGTCACCACTAGGCTTTCAGATATTGGCCAAAACATTATCCAACTTTATACTGCCTTTTTTAGGCATTGACAAACAGACAAACCTTCCAACATAGTAAATTCTACTCAGGATAAGCTAAAGGTATTACTGCTTAACACTAGGAGTCTCAACAGGAAACTACACTCCCTGGAAGCACTCCCCACCATATAGAATACTGCCATCTGTGCAATTACTGAAACATGGTTCAAAGTCATGGAAAGCCCCCCGGCACTGCATGGATATAATGTACACTTTCTGATCACCCACTGCACATGAAAGTACAAAAGGTAGAGGTGTATCCATCTACATAAAGGAAAAACACACCTCAAGACTGGTTAAACAATACGACATGCTTGAGCTACTCCATGCCCAACTAACCACAGGAAAAATCCATTACAATATCCTTGCTTGCTACAGGTCCCCCACCATGAACCAGGAAACCCATACATCATACCTGACTTTACTAGAATTACTTACCATTCAGCCCAATAACATACTCATGGATGATTTCAACTACCCCTTCATTAACTACGAAGCATACAAGACCACTAACATCAGACTCAAAGATTTCTAGACTTTGTCAATGCAAAAGCCCTGGACCAGCTAGCCTGCACAAACACTAGGTGTACAGATATTCTACACTTGGTACACACAAGTATGGGACAGCCTTGCACCATCTGGATGTGAAGTCCTCACTGGTTAGATCAGAACACAAAGTGGTCTCTCCTTAAATAAGTATAAATCTAGATCCCCCACCTGACCCCAAAACCAAGGCAAGCTACCTCCTATTAAGTGATGGTATAGCTAGTTTCCAAGCTATACCAATTCCAGAAAACACGAAAGCCTATGCAGAGATATACATTAAAGGCTTGTACAACCATATAAACAACTGCACAGAAATGGCAGTATGAGACCAAAATAAGCCTTGGACAAACCACAAAAACAAGCCACTCTTGTGGATCCCTGGTATAAATAGGTTATACAACAGGATAACCATAAGGCATTTTTCAGTTATGTCCACAATCTTAAGGGCAACAACCAATGATGTGCAGAATTAGTTGTAATCGACATCACCTATACTCAACCAGAAGATGTAGAAGATCTGTTTGCCAATAAATTTGACTCAAATTTCACCTCCCCATCACCTCCAGCTAGCCCATAATAAATACCCTCCACCATTTCTCTACCAGTTATCAGCAAACAGTAGGCTGCCAATGCATTCTCTAAAGCTAAAAATGTGGCTTCAGTGGATCCTGCTAATATCCCAGGATGCCTCTTAAAAACCTTGAAACAGAATTTATTAGGCCCACTAGGATCCTGATTTGACCACTGCCTCCAGACTAGTTTAACTTTGTCCCTGTGGAGTGGACAGCAACAGTCATCCATCTGCATAAAAGGGGACCATCAATAGACCCAGGAAATTACAGACCCATAAGACTGACTAGTCTTATATGCAAGGCCATGGAAATAATAATCATAGACCTGATAAATAATGACATAGGAAACCTCCAAACACTAGACCTAACCCAGTTCAGCTTTGTCAGAGGCAGGTCATGCCTGCTCAGTCTGGTGGACTTCTTTGAAAAAATGTCACTAGGGCCATGGATGAGGGTAAAACAGTGCATACTGTCTGTCTTCACCTGGCTAAGGCATTTGACAAAATTCTCCAATTGTGTATTATACACAAACTCACAAAGTTACGCATAAATCCCTACATCAATAGCTGGATAGCCAAATGACTCATGGACAAGACACATATTGTTAACATGAGTGATTCCAGATCCAGAAAAAATGCCATTTTCTACTAGTGTGCCACAGGGCTCAGTGCTGGGACCTCTCTTGTTCAGAATATACTTCTCTGATGTCAAGGCTAATGTAGAAGACCTTTGGCTGACTAGGTTTACTGATGACTTTAAGCTGGGGTAATCACTGAATCCCCCAATGATGTAGATATCCTTCAGAAGGGTCTGACTCAGACAAATGATTGGTGCCAGAGCCATGGCCTAAAACTAAATGCAATAAAATGCATAATCATACCTTTTAGGAAGTTAAATACTCCTGCAATTTACAACATTAATAGCACACCCCTAAGAGTGGACTCTGAGTTGAGGGGTCTAGGTACAAAGAAAGATAGTAGCCTGAACTTTGACCACCATGTATCCACAGTGGTGAGGTAGGCCTTTTATATGGCACAACTTATAAGTAAAGTTATGGCATCCAGATCCAAGGAACTTATAGTCCCACTGTGCACAGTCCTCCTCAGACCAGTAATCAAGTACAATGCACCTTTTGGCATATACTTGACCAGGCACTTGCTTCAACTGAAGCAGCCTCAGATGTTCCTTACAAAAAAAATACATGGTGTAAACAACATGTCCTGTGTGGACAGACTAAAAGCCTTATCCCTTTATTCTGTCTCCTACCAATATTTTAGGGGTGATCTATACCTAACCTACAAGGCATTCACAACTCCAGCCTTCGTGCAACTGTTACACATTCACAAGACAAACTACATGAGGGTCAGCAGATCTAAGGAACTAAACCTGGTCCGTGACATAAGCAAAACATGCTGGAGAGACAGATATGGGTCTCAGAGATTACCCCTTCTCTGGAACAGGCTTCCTGTTCACGTTAAGCAAACCCTTTCCCTGACCCTCTTCAAACGCAGTTTGGATCAATGGACTGGGAATTGTAAATTCATTCCTGGGGATGACACCCATGATTATGCACAGGGACAGTCTGTAAAATGCTCAAAAGCATAGGCATAAACTTAATCCATCCTCTAGCCTTTAATGACCAGAGATTGTGTAAAATTCAGGTAATAATGGCTAGGCTAGCAAGAGCTCTTAAGCCATTAGCTTAGTACTCTCTTATGAACCTATGAACCTATTTGTAAGAAAGCATTACATATACAAAACCAATGAGCAGACTTTAAGATTAACATAAACTATACTGGCATTTCTAACCAGAAACAATGCAGATATAACCAACTTAGAAATAAATCAAAGCAATACATCAGTTTTAGCATTTAAATGAGATGCCAGTTCCTTCATTTAATTATGCACCTTTCTATGATCTGCTTGTAAATGCCATCCATAGGTGTGCTGCTTCCACTCATGTATTATCAAACAGTTTGGAACTGGACTACTGACTTACAACAAGAGTCATCACTGGGATTCCAAGTTGTTGACTCAGCTGTGAGGGTATGTTTTTGCTAGCTCTGAATCAACTCCTAACTTGTTGCTCATTTTCACATTTCAGTGATTTCGTCAACTGAAAAAAGCCCTTCAGAGCTTTCATGCCAACAGAGAGAAGGAGGCTGAACCCTAAAAGAACAATGCTAGGGAACAACAAAAATAAATGGCCACACCCTGACATAAACACACTAAAAAACAAGGGGGATGGAGGAAAGGAGCAGATACTGCAGGAGTGATCACTCACACATCTACTGTTATGGTAAGTTTACTTACACAGTTGATCACTGTTGCAGTAACCTTAGCTATATTGGTAGATTATCTTAGCTTACTTCATTTAGGTGGTGGAAAGAGAAGGGTCCACAAGCTCCTGGAGAATGGTCCTAGCAAAGCCTGTTCTGAACTTAGAGAGGGAATCAAGCTTGTAATGCCCTGTATACATATGTACAAAGACCAAGTTGCTGCTTATAGAATTCAACCCTTTTCAAAAAAGCCATAGATGAAGCCAAGGCCCTGGCAGAGTGGTTCTTGACCCTGCCTGGAATACTTTTGTTTTGGTAAGTATAACAAAAGGTAATTAGCTTAAGCAACCATTCAGAAATTGTCTGCTTTGACACAAGTTGTCCCTTCTTCTTACCTTCACAAGAAATGAATAATTGAGCCAAAGATTTGAAAAGATTTAGTTCTGTTAAGATAGTACCAGAGTTATCTGAGGACATCCAATGTATGGAATACCCTTTCTTCCTCAATTTTAGGCTCAGGAACGAAAATGGAGAGATGAATAGTTTGGCTTAAAGTAAAAATGAATACTGCTTTAGGCATAAAAGAAGGATTACTTCTCAAATAAACCATATCTCTGGAAAATGAGATTGGGTTGACTCACTGTAAGAGCTTGCAAGTCAGATACACTTAATACAGAGGTCAGATTACGCAGTTAAACTATTTTCCATGTTAAGAACCTCAAGTCAACTAGGTTAGCCGGTTCAAACGCAGCAAGTGTTAGCTTCAATAACACAAAAATAAAATCCCAGGGAGGGGCCATTGATTTTCTTGGAGGCCTGTTATGCAAAACACCTTTCAAAAAGATTTTTACATGAGAATGGACTGAAACACGAGGATCCATGGGCAAACATGCTGAAATGGCCGATAAATTAACTTTGATGGAGGAGTAAAAAAAGGCCATAGAACAGTAATTCACACAAATATTGTAAAACCAGAGGATAACTAGCCCTAAATGGGTGCTGGTTATATTAATGGCACCAACTAAAAACCTTTTCCATTTATTAATATATGATTTTCTAGAAGCAAACTTTCTTGCCTTATTTAGTACCTACTGCACATCCCCAGTAAACAGGTACTTACAGAGAATTAAGGCAGTCAGTTTAAATTGATTTGGGTCAGCTTTTATCAAAAAATCCTGATCTTGTGAGAGTGGATACAGTTTGTGAGGAAGCTTGTACTAACTGCCCCTGGTCATCTAAAAAAGAAGGGAGAACCATTGGTGCCTGGGCCAGAATGGAGCCACCACAATGATTTTGTGGGATTCCTTCTGAATCTTCAGAAGTACCCTGGATGTCAGTTCATATTTCCTGTCCTATGAAAAGAAAAGGTATCTGTCTCCCAGGCCTTCTTGAATGAAGTCCTGAAGCAGAATCTTTTCAGCTGATTATACAGACAAAAGTTAAAAAGGTGTATTTGAGGAACTCCTTACAGATGGATCAAATCTCAAAAGACTTCCTGACTTAGTTTCTAGTCATAAGGGTCTGTACTTGTCCTGCTCAGTTTGTCTGTCACACCATTTTGCTCTGACGGAATGTAGAATGCCCATAGAGTAAGATTGTGCTGTGAAGTTGTATCCCAAGCTAACATGGCTAGTCTGCAAAGGGGGTATGACCTTGTTCCTCCTTGCTTGTTGATGTACCCCATGACTGTGGTATTGCCCATAACAACTTGAAGAGGTCCTGTAGACCAAAGATTATTCTGAATGCTGTCTGTCTTGATCATGGCAAGCATTTATTTTATATTTATGTGCTTGCATCTGTTCTTGGTGTCCCAAACACCTTACACTTATATCCCTCCTGAAACTGCTCCCCGAGCAAAGTCCAAGAAGTCTGTGGTGACTGACTGCTTTGGAACAGGCAGGAAAAAGGGAAGACCCAGATATAAGGATAATTGCTGTATCCACCAAGTGATTTCTCTTCTCACAAACCCAACACTGGGATTTGAAAAGATAAAGGTTGTTGGTACTGGGATCAAAGTGACCTCACATATCATTATGTCTTTCTCATATGGAGTCATGCGAGGGTTATCATGAGAATCACAGATGCCATGAAACCCACAATTCTGAGGCATTCCCTTGCATTAACCAAAGTCTGAGTGGAAAACCTTAGAAACAGATTTAGATGTTGATCTATGTCTTCCTGTTGCTGAAAAATTCTTTGAACTGTGGTGTCTAGCTGACATCTGAGGAACACAATCTTGTACTAAGGAGTCAATAAAGGCTTTTGAATGTTGTCTTGGAATCCCAGCTCATGTAAGAAATCTTTCACGCAAGTGAGAGATTCCTGACACTTTGAAACACACTGCAAAGGTAACCAAGTCATTTAAATATGAAAACGTGGATAATATGTAGCCTGCAATGAGCTATAACTGGAGCCAGACACTCTGTGGACACTCTTGGTGCAGTGTATAGTTCAAAGGGTAAGTTAGAGAACTGATCATGTGATCATGCACACAAAACTGTAAGAAACAGCTGAAGTCTAGATGAACAGGGATGTGATGATAAACATCTTTTAAATCTAGTGTTCCCAGGAAACCTGAATGAGGAACAAGAATTAACAGGTTGTCAAGTGAGATAATTTTGAATTTGGGTCCTATCACAAACAGCTTTAGGAAAGAAAGATCCAGAACTGGTCTCCAGGCATTTCCTTTCTTTGGCACTAAAACATCCTTGAACCTTTCCACACCCGGAAAGAGAGAACTGGTTTTGTCAATTCATGGGACAGCATGTGTTGAAGTACGGGGGAAATAAGAATTTAGGGTCTTGTGGACAAGTAATTACCCCCCAAAAAGGAGGGATTGCCTCCCACTGTCATCTATTTACCTTGATGAATGATCTTCAAAACTCAATTGTCTGTAAAAGAAAGTCATGCATTCACCATAACAATAGATCCATGTTGTCCTATTTCCATCTGGTATAAACTCTTGGTCTCAGATCTGACTCAGATCCAGCCTTGGTACCTTCAAACCTCTGGATCCAGGGCTCTGACTCCTTCCCTATTCATAATTCCCTAACCACTGTCAAATTACCTCAGATTAATTTTGCCCCATGTAAGAATATATGTAACTAGTAATAAAACTATGGTTAGATAAAACATATTCCAACAGGAAACTGAGAGGAAGAGTGATCCGATTGGATAGTAAGATAACTAACCTGTAGGGGTTAGAGACAAGTAGACTCCTGTAAAGGCTACTTATTCTCCAAAGAACTGTAGGTGACAATTTTGAAGGAGGATGATGGGAGGGATGTTTAACTAGATGAAAATATATATCCAATGTCCATTTCTGTCTGATGCAACCTTTGGAACAGAATCCCTAGCTGCATACTTTCCTTGGTGGAATTAAGAAAGGTGTTCCTGAGAACAGCAGAGCCAAATCAGGAATGAGCTCTGGATTGTACATCCAGTTTATAGTGAAACAAAAAGGTAAGAACCGAAGACCAGGTAGCAATTGCAAACATTTCTTCATTTAGATATTGCCTTTGAAAAACTGTATAAGTTACCACTGCTCTTGTCAAATGAGTGGTCAGTTTCTTAGAAAGGGTTAGATCCAACTTTTCATAAACAAAAGAAATACGGCTTGACAGCCATCTTAAAATGGTGAGTTTAGAAACACCCTGTCACAGTTTAGATTTAGATAAGGCAATGGATAGTTGGTTGGATTTCCTGAATTCTTTAGTTCTATGCAAATAAAATCTATGTTGTCCATAAACATCAAGTAAGAGTAATGCATATTCTCCTTTGTTAGAAAGTTTTGGAAAGAATACAAGTAAATTAATGGTCTGATTTATGTGGAATTTGGATGCCACCTTAGGAAGGAAAGATAGATCTGGTTTTAGGAAAACACTGTCCTTGTTAAAAACTAAATATGGTGGGTGACATGAAAGAGCTAGTCAACTGCTAGGTAGTTCTGAAATCCTCTTAGAAGAAGTGACTGCCACCAAAAAGATTGTCGAGTACATAAGATCCACTGAAGCTGCTGGTTCAAAGGGAGACTGCATGAGAGCTTGAAGCATCACTGTAATAATAACGGTACCCTTAAGAAAGGCCTTAGATATCTTTAATGAAGCTATGAGAGTCTTGTTATGGCCTCTGTGACAATTGGAAATGGCTGCCAGTTGAACTTTTATTGTTGAGAAACTAGAACATTTTTGGAATAATTCAGACAGGAATTCTAAAATAAAGGGAAAGGGAGCATAGAACAGATCCAAACCTTTCCCATAGCCCAAAAATAAAATATTTTCCATTTGTTTTGGTGCATCCTCCTGGTGCTAGACTTTTTTGATGAAGAGAGGATACAAATGGCATTTTCTGAAAACTTGGCATCCCTGGCAATCATTAGAATTGGAGTAACCAAGCAGTTAGTTTTAGGGTCTCTGGGTCTGGGAGAGGATGCCCAGAAGGATGGGAGATATCTAGCCTGTAAGCCAGCATCCAGGGTGGACACAGAAGGTGAGACCAATGATATAGGAACCAAACCTGATGAGGTCAGTATGAGGCAAGGAGGATCACCTTGGCCTTGACACTTCTGGCCTTCTGAAAAAATTCTGTAATTAGCAGAAATGGATGGAATGCATAAAGGAGACCCTGAGGGCCAGTTGTAGATCAGAGCAGCCTTCTGTGACTGTCCCTGTGGAGGGATTAGGGCAAAATAACTGCTGCATTTGTTGTTCAGGTAGGTAGCAAACAGGTCACACCAAGGGTGGCCCAAGCAACTGAAGATTTCTTTCACCACTGTTGGATTGAGGGAAACTCATGAGACAAAAGAATGTTCCTGCTCAATCTGTCTGCTAGTGCATTGTCAGTCCCCAGGACATGCACTGCTATCAGAAAGTGATGGGAAGACATCAGCCATTGTCAAACCCTCATAATAGCCTTTCAACATAATGGGCAAAACCTGGTTCCCCCTTGTTTGTTTACGGACCAGACTACTGACATATTTTCTGTCTGAACTGAACTCACACCTACTGGAAGAGAATCTTGAAATTCCTGCAACACCAAAAGGACTGCTCCCATTCCCTGGACACGAATGTGGAGGTTAGTCTCTAAGGGTTTCCAGGTTGCTTGGAACATCTTCCCCTTATAATGCCCCCCATCACAAAAGGGAAGTGTCTGTAGTAACTACTGCTATAGGAAGAAGTGGAAAGAATGGACAACCTGTTGCTAAGGCTGTTGAAGTGATCCACCATTTGATATGGGTTCTATACACTGAGGCCATGGTGATTGGGGTGTTGCAAGGGTGATAAAGTTGGGATCATTGGACTCAGAGAGTTCATTGCAGAGCCCTCATATAAAATCTAGACATAGGAATAAGAATTATGGCTGATGCCATAAGCCCTAGCAGTCTTAGAATTAGCCAAGTTGGTGGAAATGGATTAGATATGTGTAATGCAGATTGATGGACTGATTGAATCCAGTGTGGTGGCAAGATGGCTGGCTGTGCTGTGGTGTTCAGGAGGCATTCAATAAATTCTAAGGTCTAATTTGGTAACAATTTGCTCTTCTGTTGGTTCACTGTAATATCCAGTCTCCCACTGGAAAATTAACAGATCCTTGGTCAGAGCAGTGAGGAGCCAATTGTCTAAGTACAGGAACACCTGGAACCCCTGCAATCTGAGGTAGATTGCCACTGCTGCCATGCATTTAGAAAACAACCTGGGGGTTGTGGTGAGTCCAAAGGGCAGAGCTCTGCACTGGAAGTGACTGGCACCCACCCTGAAAGGGAGAAATCTCCTGGAATGAATGTGTATCTTTACATGATAGTAGGCATCCTGGAGATCTGTAGAGCACATCTAGTCATCCTTTCTGCGTACAGGCAAAATGGACTGAACCGTGACCATCCGGAATTTTGTCTGTTTCAAGAATAGGTTTAAATGTCTTAGGTCCAATATTGGTTTGAGGTCTCCTGTTTTCTTTGGAACAAAAAATAATATGGAGTAGACACCAGATCCTATCTGGTCTAGTGGGACCTGATGGGTGACTCTTTTCCAACAGCATTTCTACTTCTGCTATTGAGGATTCCAGCTATTTCAGTGGCACTACAAGAATCCTGCAGTTTGCATGTGGCAATGTTAGAAATGGAAATGAGTATCCTCTAGTTGTTATCCTTAACACCCAAGAATCTGACTGACCAGGCTCACCAGGTTTGAGGGTGTAGGGATAGACACCTCTGACTGCCTCCAGAATGTAGCAGTCAGGCAACTATTCAGGAGTACTGGAAGGACTTTTCAGAAATAACCCTGTGAAATCCATGGTTTTGTGGACCTCCTCTACCTCCAGGGTGAGGTCCATTAAAATTACCCCCTCTTCTGCTACTGGGAGGTATTTTCAAAGAAGCTTGCTGGGTAGGAACCTGCAATTTCTGGAACCACATTTTCCTCACTAATTCCTAGGGAATGTTTTCTAAGGAGTAGAGAAATGGATTCCAATCTCAGAAAGGGTCTTACCATCCTGCTCGCTTCTAATGACTGTTTCTTTAACCTTCAGATCAAACAAGATGGTACCATCAAAGGGGTCACTGATGAAGGAAGTCTTAAAGCCTTCTGCAAAATCACACAATAGCATCCAGGCATGGCATCACATGGCTATGCCAGTACCTGCTGCTTTGACTGTTCCATCAGCTGCATTAAAAATCGGGCACTTGGAAATGTTTGAAACAGAAGATAAGGTAGATAACTGGAATTCCAGTCTTCTGGATATTGGTTCGTAAGTTACCTGAAAGATAATCGGTAATCTGCTTGGGCAATTCTCTTTGGAATTGAATAATGTAAGCCAGGTAGCTCAGCAGTCTTAGGGAAGAAGTCACTGAAGTATATGCCCATTTTCCAAATCTGTCTAAGAACCTGGACTCCATGTTAGGGGGATTGACAGATGGTCTGTCTTCAGAGAGTTGCTTCTTCGTGGCTGCCACTATGACCATGGCATCTAGGGGGGACCCTTACTCCAATTAGGTCTGTTTTTCAGTGCAGCTAGAATTTTATCTGATTTCTTAAGTATGGGCTCAGCTGTATCAGGCTCCTTCCAGAACTACTGTGTCACAAGGTCAATGAGAGTGTTAGGGAAGGAGCCACCCAGGTTGTAGACCAGGCAGCTCCAAAAGCCTCCAGGAACATTGATTCTTCATGGGAAGGTGTACCTGTGGACCATCCCCCTTTCTATTTTACCAATTCTAGGATTTCTCCAAAGGAGATGTCTCTAAAGGGCAGTCTAGGGTAGCCCTCCCCTTCTTCTACATCTGTGCTGTCTATGATGGCTTTTGGGGATGAATCCAAGTGCTTCCATTTGCAAGCCTGCTTTATATGTAACTGTCATTGAGGAATGTCTGGTGATGGGTCTGAATCAAACTGGGGAGCTCAAAGACAGAACTTCCCCAAGAGTTTTGGAAGCTGGCTGTCACAGTTGATGAGAGGGAGCAGATTCCAGACCAGAATATGTCTGTGGTCAGGTCAGATCTGAATAAGGTGGCAGCACCTCTTCTCTTGACCTTGAGAGAACCCATTGTAAGGCCTTGAAGGCTGTGGAGGAAATCAGAGCAAATGAAGTCTCTCTAACAGGTGGAACAGAAAGATCCCAAAGCACCAACTCTTCCTGGCTCAGAGGCCAATACTGGGACTGAGCCATTGACAGAAGACACTCCAAGAGGAAGGGATGGCTCTGAAAGTTTCAGAGTTGACCCCCTCTCCCTGAATACCAGCTCTGAAGCTTCTGCTCTGACTCTTGTCTTGATCCAATAAGGTCGGAATCAAGGCAGACTGGGTCATAGTTGCAGCCAAAGTGGAAGGCACTATTTGTGTTGACGTAGGAGCTCCAGAAATATTCAGATACAAGAGCTTCAGTTCTGAAGGATGGACCTGCAAGAGTTGAAGGTGTGGGGTGGTTGATGGTAATTTCAGAAGGGATAGTTAATACTTCCAAAATTCCAGGGTCCAAAATGATGATTTAAGCTTAATCTATGTCTATTTGGATACTGCAGGAAATTTAAAATCAATTTATTTATTCTTTTAATTTGAATTTTATTGGGTAGCAGTGTAAGGGATTGAGTAATGTGTAGTATTTTCAGAAATAATATCATTTTAATTAATTGCAATATATCTTTAAATGGAATAAAAATTTTGTTCCAGGAGTTAATGAAATTAGTTAAGGTAATTATGACTTTTTTCATAGTTAAAATGTTGATTTTAATATATGAATCCCTAAATAAAGTAAATTAGTACATTTACCAATTATATAATGATCCAAATTCAATTATCTTTTTTGGTTAATAAGAAGATAAGATTTAGAATTATTAAAGTACAGATTTGAAATTACCTGAAATAGTTTTATAATAAGTTTCAATTCCTTTAAAGGTTCATTAGAATTTTGCAGTATTAACAATATATAATTGGAAAATAGCATTACTTTTTTAATTATAGTCTTGGTTACCCTCCAAGACCTGGTTCTTCCAATTAGAATTAATTACAAAAATGTCAATAGCTAAATCAAATAAAGGAGAAAGAGTGCAATCTTGTTTGGTTACTTTTGTTCCACTTTTTGAGGTAAATAGTCCAAATTTCACATACGCTTTATTACTGTTATAAATCGGTGTTAGCATCAAAATAAATTGAGGATGAAAATCAAATTCAATACTTTGAAAAAGAAATTCCAGTCTAGAGAATCAAATGCTTTTTCACTGTCTAAACTAATAAAGAGAGATTCATGTTTCCTAATACTCATAATAACATCTACAAGAGTAATAAGCACTTTGATATTATCACATGTTTGTCTTTTATAAATAAAACCTGATTGATCTAAGCTAATTAAACTGTGAAAAAACTGTTTTCAATCTGTCCGCTAAGATAGACATAAAAATCTTATAATCTACATACATTGAATAAAGAGATAGGTCTGTCTCAAGAGTATAATTGTAGGGGTTTATCTTCTTTTATAACTGGAGGTATCAAGGAATGATTTCAAGATGGAGGCATTTTTTATTTTGTACATCTATCATAATATTATGTAATTGTACCATGATTTTTTGAGGAAATAATTTATATAGTTTTGGTATAATTCCATCATTTGCAGAAGCTTTATTAGATTTAAGAATTTTTTATTATTTTGTTTATTTCCTGGAGAATTATATGTTTTAATAAATTATCTTTTTTATGGGAATAATCTTTAGGAATGATTGATCAATTATCAATGTTAAATTATTTTCTTTATTCATTACATTTTGATTTAAGGATCAGTAATAAACACCAAAAGTTTCTAATATGTCCTTAGTGTATGTTTTATTTGCTATAGGATTTCTTATGTCTTTAATGTTATTAACATTAGCTCGAAACTTAATTCTTTTTGTAGTATTATTTAAATGTTTTGGAGACCTTGAGTAAAAAGTTATTTGTAATTGTTCTAGTGCTGATTCTGTTTTATGAGATAATAGCTCATTATATTTTTTACTGAGAGCCTTTACTACCTTCTTGTTGGTTGCAAATTTATTTCCCCCTTTTCTTACTCTCTTGTAGTTTTGTTTGAGTACCTAATAGTTATATATTCCATTCTTTTAGTTTATGTTTATACCAATATATTGTGTGACAATAGATATCAGCTTTAAAAGAATCCCAAACCATAACTAACCTAGAATCAGAAGTATTATTAAAATACAAAAAAAAATTCTATTTCAGCAAGTAACCAGTTTTTTATTTTTTCATTCTAGTAATATATGTTGGAATTCTGGAAATATAAGATAGATTTTTGAAATTTGTTTCTAGTTTTAAAATTAGTGCATTGTGATCAGATAATGGGCAAGGTATTATATCAAAAGTGGTTATTCTAGAAATAATATATTGAGAAACCAGTAATTTATCAATTCTTGTTTGAGTGCAAACATTTAAAGAGTAGAAGAAAAAGAAGAATCCATGGTGGTGGTGCTGCGGTAGCATTGTCGCCTCACAGCAAGACATTGTGCCGTTCGATTCTCAGCTAGAGCGTCTTCTGTGTGGAGACATGCGTGAATGGGCGTACTTTCATTGAAGGCTATGCATCAGGGCTGGCAACTCTGTACGTAAAAATCTACTGCCAATCATTAGAGGACCGGAGTTTAAAGAGTAATCAGTAAAATTCAATTATTTTAAATCTTTGAAGCGAAAGCTATCTTTAATATTAAAAGTTTCTTTCCAAATCTTTAAAGATGTAGCAATAAGAAGTAATCTAAACTTTCTACAAGAACTGGATTCTCAGTTATCTAATAAACAATTAAAATCTCCACCTGATATTAAATTTCCCTTATGATTATTTATTATAAAATCAAGATGCTTTTTAGCTAATTTAACTCCCACTCCATGAAACCACTATAGATTGGCTAGTGTCCATATTCTATTTCTATATTTTATAATTAAAGTAAATAAACACTTCCATTCCTCATATGTGTATAGAATTTGAAGCAATTGCATTTCTTTTTTCCACTCAATAGTACCTCCATCTTTTAGATTTAAAAGAAGATTGAGCCAAAACCTGATATTTATTAGAATTCCAGTTATTGTTTTTGTGAGAAAAATGAGTCTCTTGTAAGAATACAAATGGGTTAAACAGAATAATATTAAATACAAAAAAAAAATAATTTAAAGAACAAAATCTAAATGTAGAATATTAACAATTTCTAGTCTGTAAGAGAGAAAAATCTCAACACTAACTATGCATAACCTTTCAAAAAAAAAAAGAAAGAAAGAAAACAATCATCCATGATAAAGGAGCTCTGCAGTGAAATATGAATTATGAACTATAAGAAAATACAGAACAGTTACTTATGATTTATACTTTTATAGTTAGTATATCTATATTGACTTTAATAAGATGGAAACAATTATAACAAAAATCAAACATCAGTGGCAAAATATGTAGCAATCATTTAGCTACATAAGTAAATTAGAAATCTATTATGTCTATAAGTTACAAAAACATAACAAAAAGTTATGTACTCACCATAATGTTCGATGTATGTAGTCCATCTCACCTCACATTCTTACCCGTGAGTTCGGAGCTTAATATCGGCTCAGACTCGGCCAAACTTTTCTAGCTTGAAGTCTTCTATTGGCTGGGCTAAGAAGGTATCCCATGCTGCACTGCTCTATATCCCCAGATCTAGTTTACTGCGAACACCACACTCATACCCCATGCATAACAACATCCAAGTAAAGAGGAATAAACTAAAGGTGAACGGAGCTCTAAAACCAGACCTAACCTCCAGATCCTCCAGGAAGGGGGAAGGTGGGAGGGTAAGTAAGAATGTGAGGCAAGATGGACTACATACATCGAACGTTATGGTGAGTACATAACTTTTTGATGTTATGTAGTCCAATCTCACCTACATTCTTACCCGTGAGACAGTGTCCCTAGCACCTACATCCTAGGAGGCTCAGAGGAAGATACACCTGAGTACTGTGGAACCAAAGGAAGACCTGCCCCTAGATACCACGTCCAGCTTGTAATGAGTAACAAAGGTGTGAGGAGATGCCCAGGTAGCTGCAGCACAAATATCATCCATAGACAATCTGGCCTGATAGGATGTAGATGTGGATACAGCCCGAGTAGAGTGAGCCCTGACTGGGAACAGTAGGTCTTTACCCTCTGAGGAATAAATGAAAGAGATGCAATTTGAAATCCATCTGGATAGGGTGATTTTGGAGACAGGGGACCCAATTCTGTTTTCCGAAAAGGAGACAAACAGGTGATCAGATTTTTGGAGATCTTTGGTTCTGTGCAGATAGAAACGTAACTGTCTGTTTACATCCAATTGATGAAATTTAAATTCTGCCTTGTTTGAAAAATGGAGAAAAAACACTGGCAACTCAACAGATTGATTAAGATTACATATGGATGCTACTTTAGGAAGAAAGGAAGGGTTTGGTCTAAGAGAAACCCTGTCCTTATGAAAGATCAAGTATGGAGGTTTGATAGAAAGAGCTTGAATTTCTGAAACGCATCTGGCTGCTGTGATGGCTGTTAAAAAGGCAGTTTTCCAGGTCAAGAATTTTAAGTTACAGGTAGCTGCAGGCTCAAAGGGTGGTGAAGTGAGGGCTTGCAGAACAAAATTTAGATCCCAGGGCATGACTGGTTCTGAGACAGGAGGATGGAGTAACAGAGTGCCCTTCAGGAAAGCCTTACAGAGTCTGTGAGCCATCAGACTAGGCTCATTAGCAACATGAAAATTAGAAATTGCTGCCAACTGAACTGTAATGGTAGTGGATGCTGAGCCCTGCTGGAAAAGCATAGACAAAAACTCCAAGACGGAAGCAACTGGAGCTGTGTAAGAGTCAATTCCTTGGGTATGAGCCCAAATAGAAAACCTCTTCCATTTGCTGGAATAAATCTTCCTAGTAGAGGAAGATAAAATATGAACTACCTCAGGTGAAAAATGATGAAGCCTAACTAACGGCGGAAGTGGAGTAGCCAGGCTGTCAAACGGAGGGTCCGCAGAGAGGGGTGGAACTGTCCCGACATGTGTGTCAGTAAGTCTGGTTGTGGGTCCAGAGTCCAAGGTGTGTCCACAATGTAGGGATGGAGAAAGGGGAACCACATTTGATGAGGCCAGTGTGGAACAATTAAAATCTTTCTGCTTCCCAAGGATTGCACTTTCTGAATCACTTTTGATAGCAAGGGGAACGGAGGGAAAGCATAAAGCAGACCGGCGGGGCAATCGTGGACTACAGCATCCCTGGGCAACTCCCCCTGTGGGGGGATCAGCGTGAAGTAGCTGCTGCATTTGGCATTGAGGGGCTGGCAAAAAGGTCGCAGCAAGGCTGACCCCATCTGCTGAAGATTCGTTCTGCAACTAAATGATTCAGGGACCACTCATAAGACATCAGAATAGCTCTGCTTAGCCTGTCTGCTATCGCGTTGGACTTCCCCGGAATGTGCGTTGCCACCAGAAACCATTGGGAAGGTACTGCCCACTGCCACACTCGCATGGCCTCTCTGCACAGGGGGTATGATCTGGTTCCTCCCTGCTTGTTCAGATACCACACCACTGACATATTGTCCGAGTGTATTGCGATAGTCCCGAGAGGTAGATAGATCTGAAGTGCCTGCAACGCAAGTAGCACCGCTCTCATCTCTAGGACGTTGATATGCAGATGTATCTCGTGATCTTGCCTCGTGCCTTGGACTGTCCTACTGAGATAATGCCCCCCCACCCCATCTGGGAGGCGTCCGTGGTCACTGTGGCAACCAGGGGTGGTGGAACAAAGGGTTTTCCCCTGTCTAGATTGTTGGTGCAAAGCCACCAACTGAGATTCTGTTTGCATCTGTCCATGAGCAAAATAGGGTGGGAAAGTGGAAGTCTCTGGAGAGACCATTGAGCAAAGAGGAACCATTGAAGGAGCCTCATGTGCAATCTTGCTAGAGGGACCAACATAATTGTTGCTGCCATAGTCCCCAGGAGTTAGAGAACCCATCTTGCCTTCACTTTCCTCAGGGGTAGCAGGGCATGCACCTGTTGCTGTAAGACTCTGATTCTTTCCTGCAGTAGAAAGGCTCACATTTGAATGGTGTCTAGCTCTGCACCTATAAAAATTACATGCTGCGAGGGCAACAAGGCAGATTTTTCCTAGTTCAGTGTTATGCCCAGCTGTTGACAGAGAGTGATGGTAGCATCCCTGGTTTGGGTTAGTAGATGCCTGGTGGGGGCAGTGAGGAACCAGTCATCCAGATATGGAAACACTTGGAATCCTTGACGTCTCAAGTGAGCTGTCACCACCGCCACACACTTGGTGAACACCCTGGGGGCTGTAGTGAGACCAAAGGGCAGGGCTCGAAACTGAAAATGACTGGCTCCCAGCCAGAAGCATAGGTGACTCCTGGATGCCCTGTCCATTTTGATATGGTAGTAAGCATCCTTGAGGTCGTTGGAGCACATCCATACTTCTTTTCCCAACAATGGGAGAATTGACTGTAGTGTGACCATATGGAACTTGGACTTTTGTACATAGTTTTTCAGTTGGCTGAGATCTAATATGGGTCTCAGGTCCCCTGTTCTTTTTGGCACCAAAAATAATCTTGAGTAAGTCCCTAATCCGATCTGGTCTGAGGGGACATGCTGGATGACTCCTTTTTCTAGCAGCTTTGAAACCTCTGAAGCTGCGTGATCCCTTTGACTGGGTGGCATGTCTGGGATTTTTATGATTGGAGGGGGATCTGATGAAAAGGGGATGAGATAACCTCCGGAAATTATTCGTAATACCCACAGGTCCTGGGTGATGCTTTGCCAGGCTTTCGGGTATAACGATATTCGACCCCCGACTGGCTCCAGAAACGCACAGTCGGGTATCCCATCAGGAACTATGGTAGGGAGAGACGCGAAAGGAATTGTGGTTTCCCGAATTGCGGAGTCCCCCTCTGCCTCTAGGGCAGCATCTCCCTGAATAACCTCCCCCTCCTCTGCCTCTGGAGGGGGGCTCACCTTGTGCACTGGGAAAAAACCTCTGTGATTTTTTGAACCACATCTTCCCACCCCTCTGGGCCTTGGGGTAAGGCCTAGAGGGATGAGAAAAATGGACCCCTACAGCAGACAGAATCTTTCCCTCTTGCTCGCACCTGGTGAGGGTGTCTTTCACCTTGGTTTTGAATAAAGAAGAACCATCAAAGGGGGCGTCAGTGAAAGAAGACTTGAAGGCCTCTGCAAAATGACAAAGGTGCATCCAGGCTTGCCTCCTAAGGGCGACTCCTGAGCTTGCTGCCCTACTCGCTCCCTCGGCTGCATATGAAATGAGCTGCATGGAGGAGTTAATGATGGAACTGAGGGTAGACACCTGGGCGTTAACCGTCTGGGCCACCGACCTCAGGAACGTTACCTATGAGAGTATCTCCTAACTCCTTGAGGAGATCTCTCTGGAGCCGAGTAAAATGAGACAGGTAGTTCAGCGACCGTAAGGTAAAGGTTGCTGATGAGAGGGTACACTTCCCATACCGGACCAGAGTCCTAGACTCCTTGTTAGGAGGATGGACGGAGGAAGAAGTCTCGGCTAATTCCTTCTGAGTGGCCGCCGCCACCACCATGGCATCCACAGGAAATCCTTTGGACAAAAACTCCTTACCTGGGAGAGCAGACAGAAATTTATTGGGTCTCCTAGGTATGGGTTCCACAGAATCAGGGTTCTCCCACACCCTCCGACAAATTAAATCCAGGAGCTCGTCGAAGGGTGAGGACACCCAGGCAGTGGAGGTCTGAGCACCAAAGGCCTTCAGGAAGACCGACTCCTCCTCGGAGGGGGCTTTGGATGGCTAGTCACCTCTTTGTTTCAATATCTCCAGGATGTCGGAGAAAGAAACATCGTCAGAGGATGACTTGGGGGACCCCTCCAATTCCTTGAGGTCAGTATCTGAGGTGAGAGACTCATCATGGGAGTCTATGTGCTTCCTCTTGCATGTTTTCTTTCTTGGGGTCTCCTCAGGCAAAAACTCTGAGGGGCCCTCAGAAACTTGGGGACCACTCATGGGGGTATCCCTAGGCCTTGGGGCTCCACTGTCTACAGATAGGTGGTGATCGGAGTTTCTCACCAGAGTGGTAGGTGACAGAATGACCGACCCGCATGATGTGGCTGAAGATCTGGCCAGTGCACTCCGCATGGCCTCAAAGGCTGGCCCCCCTGAGTCCGAGGACCGGCCAGCCTCTGAGATCATGACAGGAGCTGGAGTTCCATGAGCCAAGGCACCGAGAGTGAGACTAGGAACTGAAAGGTGTCCCAAGATGTCCCCCTCGGGCCTGACTGAAGAATCCCGAGTCCCAAACCCCATGGACGGCGCCGACGGGGTCGGAGCTGATGTCGGCACTAAAGAGCCCGGAGGGGCCATCGGAACTGACCTAGGAACATCACATGGAGTGGAGCATTTCAGCTCCGAAGACAGAGATGCACTCGGAGGAGGAATAATCGAAGAAGGTATCAGGACGGGCTCCGGAGCCAACTGGGACAGAGCAGAGAACAATTTAGCCAAAACTGGTGATTGAAGGAGCCTCTGCAAAAACCTATTGACATCCACATCTGAAAGTGTCTTGGAGGATTTGGAGGACAGGGAGGGAGATCGGGATCTCCTCTCAGGTGACACTGGTCTAGTACTGGGCGATTGGCTCCGAAGAGGTTCCAATATAATTGGAGCCGACGTCGGTTCCATCAACACCGACACTTCCTGTGGCCCCGAGGACAGTGGAGCCAAGGAGGTCAAAGCTAGTTTCATTACTTTCTCCAGTGACTCTGAGGAGACTGAAGGAGCTGGAGGTCTCTTTTTTGATTTTGTGGATTTAGATTTTGAACTGGAAGCAGGATCCATGGCCTCTTCGAACAAGGGTTTCAAGAGTCCCTTCAGAATTAACTTATTCTTTCTTTCTTGGAGCACCCTACGACTAAAAGCATGGCAGAAGCTGCAGGACTCCTGCAGGTGGATTGCTCCCAGACAATAAATGCATACTGAATGTCCATCAGTGATGGACATCTTGTAACCACACTTAGAGCACTTTTTAAAACCCAAAGGTTTGTGCTCCTTGGAATCTTTGGACATCTTGAAAAATAATCACAAATACCAATATAATGAGCAAGTCACTGCCTGACTGGAAAAACAATTACAGGCACGCAAAAAACACCACACTATGTGCGTGAACAACTTTTTTCACAAACAACAGCACACACAATCCTCAGAAGGGACACACACTAAGACGACTAGGGCTAAAAACCTCTAACTAAAATGGTTTTAGACCAACTTGCATACAAAACAAGGAAGACAGACACTAAAACCGCTAATTCAAATGGTTTTATATAGCAAAAACAAACACAGGGACAAGTAAGGGGACGGACTAGGTCCTCTAACTGAAACGGGCCTAGCCCATTGGAACAGCTAGTGGGATACCACAAAAACAATCACACTACAAATTATACCCAAAAAACACCAAATAGAAATAGCTATTAAAATAGCTTTTGTTTGTAACAAATTCTCTCAAGAAGAAGAAGAAAAAGGATACTTAGTCACAACCAAGAGCGAGACCACGTCCGAGCTACACGAGCAGCAAACGAGATCTGGGGATATAGAGCAGTGCAGCATGGGATACCTTCTTAGCCCAGCCAATAGAAGACTTTGAGCTAGAAAGTTTTGGCCAAGTCGGAGCCGATATTTGGCTCCGAACCCACAGGTAAGAATGTAGGCGAGATTGGACTACATAACATCTTAACTTAGACAATGTTAAGTAAGTAAAGAATTAAGAAAGAACAGTTTCTATGTGAAGAGAGTAAGAGTTAAAATATTAAAATGATTATAAAACCCAGTATCAGATGTTTAAATAACATTTAACATTCAATAGCAGACAATACGTTAATAGTTTCTCCCTCTATCTTATCACTTTAACCCCCCATTATTTTTCCCTCATTTCCCTGCAGTTCTAGTTACTTGTTCACACAAGTATTCTTTCTCATTCTAAAAAAACAGTTAATGTATAAAAGAATCCTTATCTTAAAAAAACTATAAAATTAAAGTAGATAGCTACAATTTCTTTAAAGAAAGTGGAAAAAAAAAATCCATAAATTATTCAGTTATAATATAGAGTAGAACGGGGTTTAATTATATTAACAGGGAATAAGAAGGGGAGGAAAAACAATGCTGCAAACAGGGGAAGACTAATAAAGTGACACAAGGTATGTGCATTGTAATTTAAATCTATTTCAATATTTTATAATCTATAATAATACTAATACTAAATAGCCAATTCATGTAAAAATATAGTGTGAGTGGAACATCATTTTTAAAGAGTCTTCCCTTATTTGTCCCCTCTATCTTCCTCTATTAAAATGAATAGGGAGTACAATATCAGCATATACAAGTCATAAAATAAAGTAGTTGAATGAATTATGAAACTATAATGTTATTTTTTCCAGTAGAGTAGAGAAATTAAATCTCTTTTCACTGTTTTTTCTTTTCAAATAACAAAAAGCTTATTGTCAGTTAAGTGGTTAATATTCTGATTTGCAATACAGGAAACATGCGCAAGACAGGTTACAGCAGCAGTTAAGTTAAAAACAGCTTCTTGTATTCAAAACTAAAACGATTAAAGAAAGAAAAGAACAAGAAATCATCAGTTCAGAAAATCACACAATGTCCAATCATATAGCAAGCCCACCCAACAGCCCAACAAACAAACGTGCCACACAAAAATACACCAAAAGAAGAAAACACACCCAGAGAGCTAATGAAAAGAAAAAACAAAAAAAAAAGCAAATGGGCAAAAGGGAAAGCTCAGCAACCAAAACAATATCACATACCCATCCACAAACAAGGAAACACAGCCGAACCCCTGAGGCTCCCAAGTCCATACTGGCACACAATGACCGCACAAAGACAAACATGCAGACATGCATACATAATCTATCAAAATTAAACTCTATGTCTATCTAGACTCCACAGGCAACTCAACATCCCAGGCCCAGAAAACAAAAATGAGAAGCCAAGGGAAAGAGCCAATGATAAAAAAGAGCAACCCAAAAGAGAAGGAATAAAGCAATAAACCAATTCTCTGCATAGCAGTAGAGAAAGGCAAATGAGAAGAAGCACAACCGCAACAGTACAAAGAACCCTCCCATCTCCCGTTACCATGTCCCCAAACACGAAACCAGGAAGGCAAGAAGAAAACTAAAAGGACAGAAAAGACAATGGCAAATCACAAACCTCTCTATAAATATTTTGATAAACTGCATAGAAAACCAGGAGGAGAAATAGATATATAATTCAAAATATATGAATTATTAAATGATAGAGGAAAGAGGACTATATGTATAAGACAGAAAAAGAACACACAAAGGGTTAATGATTACTTGAAATACAGTAATGAGAAAAGAATATTGCTTAATATAAATTAAAGAATCAAAATGAAAAGCAAAGTATGCAGCACGTAAAATGAGGTGATAAGCAAGCTAAAAACTTTACCTTATGAGTATAAAATAAAAGAACATTTATATACTATTTCCTTTGGTGAAAAAAAGAGTGAATTAAGACTTTGTAGTCTTTTTAAAGCTGAGTCAGTGTTTAAATCTGGTTTTGTTTCTTCTTTCTAATGTCAGACCAATTAGATTTTCTGATAAACTCTTAGAGGTAGATGAAATCAGTCCATTCCTTCTGTAAAAGAGATTATATTATTATTCTTGATGAAAAAGACTGCTTCTTCTAAAGTGCTGAAGCTTCTGAAGTGTTGAAGATTCTAGTACCTGATTTACTTTTGCTTGAATAGTTAATTGAGTTCTGATATTATTTTAAGTGATTTTATTAATAGCCAAGATTTCTTTCTTAATTTTATTGTCTCAGATGAATAATCATCATCAAATCTTATAGCCGACTGACCATATTTCACAGGTGCTTTCGACCAAGGAGTCTTTAACACCAACTCTTTATCCAAAAAGGAAAGAAATTTGACAACTATTGACCTGGGATGAGTAGAATAATATGTGGGAACTGGTTTATCAACTTATCTATGAGCTCTTCCAATGCCAAATAAAAAGATTTCCTGAAGATTAAGTGTATTTGACATACAGATTGTCAGAAAAGAGACCATATCTTCTCCTTCTAATTTTTCCAGTAATCCAAAAATTCTTATGTAATTTCTGTTTCCATGATTTTCCATATTATCCATTTTTCCAGTAGCCAGGTGTTATATTTTACTAAATACTGTCTGAGAATCATTTTCTTCGAAGCGGTTGTCAATGTCATTTAATGCATATTCAAGATCTGATACTTTTGCTTGTAACTGTCAATATACTTCCTTGAGAATGTCTGTTTAAAACAATTTTCTTTAACTTCCAAAAGGTTTTCTTGAAATCCATCTATTTTAACAAATAAATCTTGTAAAGTTGATATTACTTCTTGCAATTCCTTATTGAGAGTACAGTCTGTGTGATTGTTTTTAGAGCTGTACATCATCTTCTGTTCAAAGATTTTGTTCCAAAGATATTCTAACATGATTTTTTTAGAGAATGATCCCAGAATTAAGTAGAAACAACTTGAAATGTTCAGAAAATACTTAGATTGAAAATATTTTTTTATGAGAATTTCCTGTCAAAAATTTTAAATTATTGCAGAACTCGAAAAAGATCTGTTATCTCGATGCCATCCAAGCTCCTCCCCTTCTTTCTTTAAGTTTTGCCCTTTGTCTCATTTTACATGTGACTCTGAAACAGTGGTATTGTTACAGTACCTTTATGGGTATAGTCAGCCTGCTTCTGTTACTTTTTTCCCCTCTGTTAGACAAATGGAATACTTCTTCTATCCACCCTTCTCCCCTCAATGAATACAGATGTCACATTTCACTTAATTGCCCCATCTTCAACTCCAGCAAGTGTTTCTCTGGCATAACATTGTTCTGGAAAAATTCTATCACAATCAGATGTTCCCTCAAAGCACTTTATGTGCTCAGTTTTTTTTTGTGCTTAGTAATGTTTGTTTTCATACTGGCTGAGGGTGACTTTTCTAGTTATTTTTCATGACATTCACTAGCAACCAATCGCACTTCCCATATAAGTAAGAAAAGCAAAAGAAAACACAGTGCAATTGACAGTCTTCAAATTTAACCAGGTCTTATCTTTTGCGACAGTAACTGGAATAATATGCAAAATTACATGCCTAATCCAACCTCAGTTTTGGGTGGTAAACCCTGTTCAACACTCAGCAGTAGCAAATGAGTAGTATGAATGTGAACAGCTAACACTGCAAGTTGTAAAAGTGGTATGATATTGCAGAGATAATAATACTAAACCTACTGGTAGTACAGTACATGACAGGAAATATATTCTACTTCTAACAAGACTAGTAGGTACCATAAAAGCATGACTACAAATTGGAAAATGCCTTGTACTTTACTGTAGTGTCTGTTAAGCAAAAAGTGGAGGTTGTATAAGGCATAATGACACTGTTATAGCCTAGTGTAGGGCCCCTTGTGGGATTGAGGCCCTATTGGGCCAAATAGGTCCAAATGGCCTAAGGATGGCCTTATGTAGCTATATTGTTTTTAACAGATTGCAAAAGAAAATGTGGGCATATATGACCTGAGACGTACCTCCCTGGACTATATGAAGAGAGTCATGATTGAGCTATCAGAATATTTGTAACAGGCAGGTATGAGCCTAGCATTAAGCAACATTCTACTGTCTCCAGTGATGATGCCACAATACCATCATGTGTCATTCCAAAGGGGTCCAATATTTGTCGGCCTGGGAGAACATGATTGACAGCCTACACTGCTTTATCAGGGATGGTCTTCACCTGTCACCACCAGGCTTTCAGATATTGGCCAAAACATTATCTACCTTTGTACTGCCTTTTTTAGGCATTGACAAACAGACAAACCTTCCAACATAGCAAATTCTACTTAGGATAAGCTAAAGGGATTACTGCTTAACACTAGGAGTCTCAACAGGAAACTACACTCCCTGGAAGCACTCCCCAACATAAAGAATGCTGCCATCTGTGCAATTACTGAAACATGGTTCAAAGTAATGGAAAGCCCCCTGGCACTGGATGGATATAATGTACACTTTCTGATCACCCACTGCACATGAAAGTGCAAAAGGTGGAGGTGTATCCATCTACATAAAGGAAAAACACACCTCAAGACTGGTCAAACAATACGACATGCTTGAGCTACTCCATGCCCAACTAACCACAGGAAAAATCCATTACAATATCCTTGCTTGCTACAGGTCCCCCACCATGAACCAGAATTACTTACCATTCAGCCCAATAACATACTCATGGATGATTTCAACTACCCCTTCATTAACTAGGTAGCATATAAGACCACTAACATCAGACTCAAAGATTTCTAGACTTTGTCAATGCAAAAGCCCTGGACCAGCTAGACTGCACAAATACTAGGGGTACAGATATCCTACACTTGGTACTCACAAGTATGGGACAGCCTTGCACCATCTGGGTGTGAAGCCCTCACTGGTTAGATCATAACACAAAGTGGTGTCTCCTTAAATAAGTATAAATCTTGAACCCCCACCTAACCCCAAAACCAAGGCAAACTACCTCCTATTAAGTGATGGTATAGTTAGTTTCCAAGCTACACCAATTCCAGAAAACATGGAAGCCTATGCAGAAATATATATTAAAGGCTTGTATGACCATATAAACAACTGCACAGCAAAGGCAGTACAAGACCAAAATAAGCCTAGGACAAATCACAAAAACAAGCCACCCTTGTGGATCCCTTGTATAAATAGGTTGTACAACAAGGAAAGAAAATCCTGTCTAGAAGTTAGACAGAATGTGCCCAACAGAGCAAAAACTCCCTCATTAGTCTAAATAAGCAAATCAGAGGACTAGTCAAGTCTACAAAAGCAAATTTTGAGGCAAAAATAGCCTCCCAAGCTGAGGGTAACCATAAGGCATTTTTCAGTTATGTCAACAATCTTAAGGCAACAACCAATGATGTGCAGAATTAGTTGTAATCAGCATCACCTATACTCAACCAGAAGATATAGCAGATCTGTTAGCCAATATATTTGACTCAAATTTCACCTCCACATCACCTCCAGCTAGCCCATAAGAAATACACTCCACCCACTGCATTCTCTAAAGCTAAAAATGTGGCTTCAGTGGGTCCTGCTAATATCCCAGGATGCCTCTTAAAAACATTGAAACAGAATTTATTAGGCCCACTAGGATTCTGATTTGACCACTGCCTCCAGACTAGCTTTAGCATTGTCCCTGTGGAGTGAACAGCAACAGTCATCCCTCTGCATAAAAGGGGACCATCAACAGACCGAGGAAATTACAGACCCATAAGATTGACTAGTCTTATATGCAAGGCCATGGAAATAATAATCATAGACCTGATAAATAATGACATAGGAGACCTCCAAACACTAGACCTAACCCAGTTCAGCTTTGTTAGAGGCAGGTCATGCCTGCTCAGTCTGGTGGACTTCTTTGAGAAAGTCACTAAGGCCATGGATGAGGGTAAAACAGTGCATACTGCCTGTCTTCACCTGGCTAAGGCATTTGACAAAATTCTCCACTTGTGTATTATACACAAATTGACAAAGTTACGCACAAATCCTTACATCAATAGCTGGATGGCCAAATGACTCATGGACAAGACACATATTGTTAAAGTGAGTGACTCCAGATCCAGAAAAAAGGCCATTTTCTAGTAGTGTGCCACAGGGCTCAGTGCTGGGACCTCTCCTGTTCAGAATATACATCTCTGAAGTCAAGGCTAATGTAGAAGACCTTTGGCTGACAAAGTTTACTGATTACTTAAAGCTGGAGCAATCACTGAATCCCCCAGTGATGTAGATATCCTTCAGAATGGTCTGACTCAGACAAATGATTGGTGCCAGAGCCGTGGCCTAAAACTAAATGCAAAAAAATGCATAATCATACTTTTTAGGAAGTCAAATACTCCTGCAATTTACAACATTAATTGCACACCCCTAAGAGTGGACTCTGAATTAAGGGGTCTAGATACAAAGAAAGATAGTAGCCTGAACTTTGACCACCATGTGTCCACAGTGGTGAAGTAGGCCTTTTATATGGCACAGCTTATAAGTAAAAGTATGGCATCCAGATCCAAGGAAGTTATAGTCCCACTGTGCATGGTCCTCCTTAGACCAGTAATCAAGTACAATGCACCTTTTGGCATGTACTTGACTAGGCACTTGCTTCAAGTGAAGCAGCCTCAGAGGTTCCTTACAAAAAAAATACATGGTGTAAACAACATGTCCTATGTGGACAGACTAAAAGCCTTACCCCTTTATTCTGCCTCCTACCAACATTTTAGGGGTGATCTATGCCTAACCTACAAGGCATTCACAAATCCAGCCTTCATGGAATTGTTACATATTCACAAGACAAATTGCATGAGGGTCACCAGGTCTAGGGATCTAAACCTGGTCTGTGACATGAGCAAAATTTGCTGGAGAGATAGATATGGGTCTCAGTGATTACCCCTTCTCTGGAGCAGGCATCCTATTTACGTAAAGCAAAGCCTTTCCCTGACCCTCTTCAAACGCAGTTTGGATCAATGGATTGGGATTTGTAAATTCACTCCTGGGGTGACGCCCATGATTATGCACAGGGACAGTCTGTAAAATGCTCAAAAGCATAGGCATTAACTTAATCCATCCTCTAGCCCTTAATTTTTATTTATTTATTTATTTCCAGTTTGATTACCGGGGAAGTCCACTGGGTCAAAGTGACCTGTTTTTAGTGGAGGCCCGGGGGGAAAAGCTCCAAGATACATAACACAGATTAGATACAAAAATACAAGGATGTCAGTCTTACATAATATGGAACAGTTACAAGTAAATACCTTGAAAATATGCATAATCATCAGAAAAGCACTGAGTGTGGACTTATTGTTTATATATTTTCTTTAGTGTGCACACACAGATATTAGGTGTGAAGATATTTTATATACATACTTTTAAGTAAAATGAGGATGCACTATACATGCACAATTTCAGAATAGAAATTAGTAATGGAAAGCTCTATACAACATTTACATTGTTGAATAATATGAAATAAGTAGCTAATAGAGATGGGAGAGCTTAGAAAATGCTCATGGGAGCATAGCTGAAGGAGAGTTTTTGAGGGCTTAGGAACCTGAGAGGGAAACCCCCCAGGGGAATGTACTTAAGATGATTAGGTTGGATGGTGGCAGTTGCATTTCCATTTTGTGGCCAGGTGTTTGGTAAGCTGAGTTTTGAAGTTTTCTGAGATTGGGATGGTTCTTAGAGAGGGAGGAAGAGAATTCAATTTTTTGCCTAGAGAGACAGCGAGGAGAAGTTTGCCTGTTGCACTTTTGGGTTTGGGGATAGCAATTAGGTTTTGATGCTCGGATCTGAGAGTTCTATTCGGGATGTAAGGGGGGAGGATATTAATGAGCAATGGACATTTAGTTGGGTGATATACAGGTCTGTGTGCAGTGGTGAGTTGGAGGAAGTCTAAGTAGTTTGGGAGTTCAAGCCATAGAGATCTTAGGGTAAGGCAGTGATGGGTAGAAGGTTTAGATTTGGCAGCAAATTTTGAGATTTTATTATAGCAGTTTTCTAGTTTGGAGGAAATAGAGGAGGACAGGTTAGTTAGCAGGGGGGCTCCCTATAATAAGGAAGGGAGTAGTTATGTGGTGGCTAGAGTATTCCTAGTAGTATAAGAGAGAAAGAGATTATTCCTATACAGCATACCTAGCTTTTGGTGTGTTTTCTTAATATTTTGTTGAATATGGATATCGAACTTGAGATGTTCGTCAATAGTAATGCCAGGTAGTTTAGCAGAAGGAACCACTACTATAGGTGTGTTAGTTTGACTTAGGACATTGAAGGCATTTTTGTTGTAGGAGTATGTCTTTGTGGGAGGGAATAGTAGAATTTTTGATTTGTTTGCATTGAGAGAGAAGTGGTTTTGGCACATCCAATTTTCAGTGGTTGAGAAGGCAGTTTGCATTTTAGACAGCAATTCTGAGAGGTTAGAGGCAGAGCAGACTAAAGTAGAATCATCTGCATATTGAATAATTCTGGCATCAGGAATGGCAGTATGAAAGTTGTTTATGAAGATACTGAAAAGCATGGGCCCTAGCATAGATCTCTAATGTACGCCAGTTGGGGTAGGTAAGAAGGAAGAGGTAGAGTACTTTTATTGGACTGCCTGAGTTCTATCTGATAGGTAGCTGGAGAACCAGGATATAGTGTTTGGGGAGAGATGGAGGTTTGAGAGGTGATAAAGAAGGTGTCTGTGTGAAACAGTGTCGAATACTTTGGACAGATCAAGCAAAACAGTAGAGACTAGATGTCCAGAATCTCAGGCTAGATTGACTGTTTCTAAGAAAGAGAGTAGAGCAGTTATAGTACTATGACCTGGGCGGAAACCATGTTGTGTAGGTGTAAGAAGATTGTTTTGGGCCAGGTAAGGCATAAGTTGGAGGTGAATGCACTTTTCAAGGATTTTTGAGATTGGTGAGAGCAGAGCGATAGGGCCAAAGTTAGAGATGCGGGTGTTTTTGCCTCCTTTATGAAGGGGAAGAATATAGGCTGAGCACCAGAGTTAGGGGATGTAAGATTCCTTTATAGATCTGTTGATTATAATGCTGATTGGGACAGCTAATTTTAGGAAGGCAGAGGGAATATTGTCAGGAACATTAGAGCATGGTTTAAGTTTGGATAGTAGTCTTTTTATGGAGTTAACAGAGACAGGTTTGAAGTCAAACAAGAGGGGAGAGTTATTAGTGGGGTTGGATGAGAGAGAGAGGGGCTGGAGGATTATTGTTGAGGAAGGTCTTGGTCAGGTCAGAAATAGTTTCTAAGAAGAATGAGTTAAATTCATAGGCTAGATCACGGTCCAATTTGCTTGGGTCAGGACAGGGATTATTTTGGATCCTGGATTAAGCAGCGAGTTTATTGATTTCCAGAACTGCTTGGGGTTTCTGTTGTTGTTGGACTGGAGTTTGATATAGTAGGATTTTTTTGTCCTTGGTAATTAGCTGTTTTGCTAGGTTACGGTGCTGTTTGTATTGGAGCAGGGTATTGGGAAGTTTATCTTTTTGGTAGAGCTTCCAAAGTTTGTCCCTTTGGTGCATAATTTTGTTAGTATCTTAGTAGCCAAGGAGCTGTATTAGTTTTTATCCTGTTGTGTCTAAGAGGGGCAAGGGAGTTTAGAGTGTCTAGGAAGATAGAGTTGAAGTGTTCTATAGCATTGTCAAGAGGAAGGGAGTTTAGAATTTTCCACTTCATTTGTTTGAGAATGTTTGAGAAGGATGTGGGGTTGAAATTACTGAGGTTACGGGTATGAATATATTTGTGCTGGTGAGGAGAAGAGGAAGTTGAGCGATAAATGAAAGCTGGGAAATGGTCACTGATGGAGTCAGGAGTTGTGCCAGAGTTGGCTATTTTATTAGGATCAGATACTAAGATCCAGTCTAAAGTGGAACCAGGGGGGTTTACTTTATTAGGTCGGGTGATGGAGTGAATTATCTGAGAGAAGTTATAGAGGTTCATGGATAGGGAGGGAGAGGTGCTATTAATTTTGTTCCAGTCAATATTTACATCTCCTAAAATATAAGTTTCAAACTTAATTTCAGTAGAGGCCCATAGAAGAATATCCTCGAGGGTAGAGATATTGTTACCAGGAGAAATATAAAGGGCTATGATGCTGATATTCTTGTGTTTATTCATTTTTAGTAGTCCAGCAGTCAATTTTGTGCTCTTGAAGTGTGGAATTGGAGTTTGGAGGGGTATTAAGGTGAGGAGGATGGAGTATACTAAGGCAGAGCCACCCCCTTTCTTATTCTGTCGGTCATTTCTGAGAATATTAAATCCTGGAGGTAGGATCTCAGCATTGAAGACATGGGGTTTGAGCCAAGTTTCAGAAATTGCTAAGATGTCTGGTTGGTTGTAGCATAGCCAATCTTGAAAGTGGTGAGCTTTGTTGTTAAGATTCTGGGCATTCATGGTAAAGATTTTTAGGGTGTTGTGGGGGGAGGAAGGTGATAGGGGGTAGGTGTTGCAAGAAGGGGGATTAGGACCGGGGTAGGGGTGGATATCTCCAGCAAGGGCTAGGTTGTTAAAGGAGGTATCCTTTAGCCATTTGAGTTTGCATAGTGTGAGTTGTGGTAAATCCAGGAGTAGTTTAGGAGACAGTATTTTAATTGTAGAGGTAAAGATTTTAGGGTGGACTAGGTGAAGTGGATTGGGCTGTATAAGTGAGGAAGAGATTGAGTAGTAATGTAAGTAGGACTGGAGGTGAAGGTGATGTTGTGAGGAGGTTATTTTTGTAGGTAATATTACATAAGCAGTGGAGGAGAATGAGCTGGTGTAGTAGAGAGGAATTAGGAAGACAAGGAGGAAGCAAGGGGTGTGGAGAGAGTGGTGACTTAAGAAAAGCATACTGAGAAAAAGGAGAATGGTATAAGAGGATATGGAGAAAGGAGGATGTCTATGAAACAGAGAAGGTATAGGAGGAGAGAAATTATTTGGAAATCTAGTAAAGATAAGTGGGTTTTAATTGTTTAAGGAGGGAGGAAGAAGTGAAAAGAGTTTAAGTGGGAAGGCTGTGATTGGGAGGAATGAGGAGGGAAAATTCCTATGTTGAGTGAGAGGGAGGGAGAAGAATAATTAGCTGATATTGGGTAATTATGTAGTAGAGAGGGGTAAGTGATGAATACAGGTAGGACCACTGGGGGTGGGTGGGATATGGGGGTAGGGTAGGGGAGTGGAGTGAGTCTGCAGAGTAAACTGAATGGGTAGACACAAAATAAGGAGCTCAAGAGGAACAATCAGTGGAAGAGGTTTATTAAGGTAAGTTTAGTTATGTGTAGATAAGTGGGAATACAGTAGTAGAACAGGTTAGAGAATAGCTAGATGATAATTGTAAAAGTAGGATTTAAAGTTGAGAGTATGTTAAGAGCAGGGCTTAGAATAACAGAGTTGTGATGTATTAATATTATAAGCCAAAGGGCTAACTAAATAAGGTGTGGAACTGACTGCAATAAGGGTGCCACCTAGTCGACAGGTTATATATTATAATGGAGGTTCTATCTAGGAGAAAGGCTGATCAAGGAAATGGGAAGGGAGAAAATACTCAGGAGAAGGGGCTTGTGCTAGTGAGAAGAGAAAGTATGATAGCTTCAGAGAAGAGATGGTGTATGTCTGCTGGCTGTCCTGGCTGTGAAGCGAGCTTTTAATCACCAAAAGTAAAAATTTTCAAGCATATAATTTACTGTCAGTTTAGGGAATACACATACATGCTTACTTCTTTACTGGAAGGGTGTTGGGATAGCAGTCCAATGGGAGTGCAGGTTATTTTGAAAAGGGTCTGCAGCCGGCAGGCAGGTAGACTCTAGGTTTTGGATATGAAATAGGCAGGATGCAGAGCTTGGAACTTTTGGAAGAGAGGGAGAAAAAAAGAAGTAAACTTAGTACAGGAATTTATATTATGCAGGGAAGGCAATCATCTACATTCTAATGTAGAAGGTATGGAACATTCACAGTAACAAACCGCAGCTAACAAAAAAATCTTTCTGTAGTAAGAAGTCTCTCCACTGTTGCAGTATAAATCTCCTGGTGCAAACACAATTCTGTTAATCACACCATGTAGTCGAATAAAACACTTTTATTAACAAAAATGGTAAGCGCTTTCACCTATAAGGCTTCTTCAGAGCAAATAAATGTAAACAAACATTCAGCCTCTCTTATATAGGCCTCCTCATGTGTTATTCATTAATCCAGTAAAATTACTCATGCTGACATCATTTCCTGGGCTATAAAAATGTATGACTAAATATATAGTTACATGAGACAATACTTATATAGTAATTCATGTTCTTACAAAATTCTTCCATGTTAAAACAATCCTTAAAACATCTCTTACTGTTAAGAAGCTGATCATAGCAATATATAAAAAATATATAAAAACAATGAAAGCACTTTCAAGAATGATGCATTGTATATAAATACAGGCCAAATAAATATGTTGAATAAATGAATGAATAAATAAATAACAGTTCATACATATATATATAAAAACCTCAAAATAAATCTAATAAATATACATATATAAAATCTATGTATGAGTGAAAATGTATGTGTGTGTGTGTGTGTGTGTGTGTGTGTGTGTGTGTGTGTGTGTGTGTGTGTGTGTGTGTAAAAAGGGGGGTTGGAGTATATTATTTAACAGACTTGAGTCTCCTATTTTATAGGACCGGTTTGAGGGGTACTTTATCATTGAGTCCCGGTCTCTTATCTGCTCTAAGCTTTACAATCCATTTAGTCTCACAGCCTTCCATAAAGTTTCTTACATCTCCTCCTCTAGAACTCGGAGTGATAACTTGTATGACAGTAAACTTAAAACAGTGAAGTGGACCCGCTTCTAGTGTATGTCTAGCTAATGCATTGTGTTCAGATTTAAGGCATATGTGGTAAAAATGTTCCTTCATTCTCACTCTCAATTTCCTGTCAGTTTTACCAACATAGAATGCACCGCAGACTGTGCACCGAGCAAGGTAAACCACATGTTCTGTCTGACAGTCTGCATTTATATAAAAATTATGTTCTTGTAGTGTAACTGGGTGTATAAAAAGAGTTCTGGTGTCTATGTGATTGCAAAAATTACATCTATTGCAGGGATTCATCCCAGATGTCATATTATCAGTATTCCTCTTCCCCATAATCCTTGGATGGCACAGGAGCTGTTTCAAATTCTTTCTGTTTTTAAAAAGGAAACTTGGTCGCTCTCCTATCTCTTTGATATCCTCATCTAGGGTTAAAATATCCCAATGTTTCTGTATAATGTCTCTCAAATTATTGGTGTCTAAGGTGTAAAACATTGGTATTTTCACCTGATCACTTATTTCTTCTCTCAGCACTTCACCCATTGAAGTACTTGCACTGGAGAAGTATGGACAGGCTCTGGTTGCCTGTAATGAACTGGCTTCTTCAAGAGCAGTATTAATTTCATTAATTTTATAATTCCTATCTAAAAGTCTTGTCTTCAGGTTCTCTAGCTCGTGTTCATACCCCTCCTGTGTTGGATTTAACCTAGATGCTCTCATGGCTTGGCCTTTCACTACATTCCTAAAAACATACCCTGGGTGCATGCTCTTCCTGTGTAACAATGTATTTCTGTAGCACGCTTTCCTATGGATCCCTGTATTCTGTATACCATTCTCCAGTCTCTCAATATGTACATCTAGGTATGATATACTGTGTCGTGAGTGTTCCATTGTAAAATCCAGGTACTCAGTAAGACCATTTACCTCTAACATGAAATCATGTAGATGTGTTTCATCGCCTGTCCAAATTAAAAACAAATCATCCACAAAACGTCTGTAAAACTCTACATGCACCTTATAACTTTCTACAGGAAAACGTTTCTCCTCTTCCCAACTGGCCATAACAATGTTGGCGTAGCTGTTGGCACAAGAAATGCCCATTGCTACGCCATCATTCTGTATGTATATTTCCTCATTGCACGTAAAAATATTATTATACAATATGGTTTCTAAGAAAAGGGTCAATAAATCTATAAAATGTGCTTCATTGGTTGTGTGCATCAACATATACCTGTGTATTTTCTCTACACCCTGGTCATCGGGTATAACAGTGAAAAGACTTTTCACATCCAATGTAACTAAAATATATGGTGTATCATCCGTTATGTTTCTCATGTAATCATAAAGATCTAACAGAAATTGTTTACTATCCTTCAAAATGTGAGTGTTGGCATTCACCACTGGTCTAAGATAATATTCTATATAAATTGATAAGGGCTCGGTTACCCAACCTCTCACTGCTACGATGGGCCTCATAGGGGGATTGTTGAGAGATTTGTGTACTTTGGGGAGTTCTTGAATAATCAGTAATAAGGGATTATTCACCCTCAAGAATTTAAATAAGTCTAAATTGATATATCCATTCTTCAGCACATTATCTAACATATCATAAATTTTAAACACTCTATTTTCCACTTCCTCTATATTAATTCTAGAATAGAACCTCTCTTCTTGTAATAATGTCACCATACTTTGTCTGTAATTGTCTCTGTCCATGATCACAATAGGACCTCCTTTATCCGCTGGTCTAATAAAAATGGAATCATCATTACATAAATCATTCAGTGCTGTCCTTTGTTTAAATGTAAGGTTACTATTTTTTCTGTTCTTAGTAGACTTATTCATCTTGTGTATATCATCTTCTACTAATTTTGTAAAAGCATCCAATAATGGATGTAAATTTGGAGTGTATGTACCAGGCACCCGAAAGATAGGCCTTTTTATATTATTCATCATGCTACCAAATTCTAACTTCAGTTGGACATTTCGTGAGAACATTTTAATGTCTATAATAGTATCCAGAAGACAACTTCTCTTAGTTGGCATAAATGATAGGCCCATATCAAGGACCTGAACTTCACGTGGGGTTAAATTTATGTGTGATAAGTTCAACACTAATGAGTGTTTATCCGTTCCCACATCTTTTTCAATGTCGGCCCTGTGTGCTCTCCACCTGACCCTTTCCATTTCTGTCTCCCTCTGCTGATAGACCTCTGCTGTTTGCCTTGGTGCTGTGTGTCTATGGGGAAAGGAGTATGTTGTGCTGTATTATTTCCCAGACCAGCAACTAGAGAAGGAATTTTCTTTCTAACTATTAATTCAGCGGAACCTTTGGAAGTGGAAGCTGCAATATCATTGCCGCTATCTAAAGTAGTGAATACTCCAGTTGTAGTAGTATCTATACTTATAGCCCCAACTGCTACTGGTATCTCTTTATTAACATCATACACATTACCAGTAACATCTTTGATATTACTATCAATATTACTTATACTGCTACTATCAGTATTATTTATATTGTCTTTATTCAAATCAACCACAGTAGTTTTTTCAAAAGGACCCATTGTTCTAGCAGTTTGATGTCCATTTCTCCTTTGTTCATAAGTTCCATTGAAATTACCCCTGGGCCAAGTGAAGACATGGCCCAGTCTAAAATCATTTGTGCCTCTTTGAATCTTATTTCTTTTTTGTTCAAGTAGTCTCCTTTCATACAACAGAACACTGTCAAGCATCTTTTCCATACCAATGTCTACAGTAGCATTCGGATAGTTCATATTAATAGCCTGTTGCTGTTTCCTAATATTGTCCCTTAACTGTTCCTCTTCAAGATGAAAACAGTCATTCAATAAAATCATATATTTCATACTCAGTTCTATATTAAGTTGTTGCCCATTATAAAGCAGTTCTGGAAAAAGGTTACCTGTTGTGGGCATTTTCAGTATTCTTAGTCCTCTCTGTACTATTTTCCTACGAATACAGACTTCAAAATGCTGTCTCTGTAGCTGTAGTTGTTTTAACTTCAAGAAGTCAGATTCAAGAGTACTAAATGCTTCAGATAGTCCTGCCAAACTAGTTACCTCGTTGTCATTCTGGTTCCCCTCTTTCGTGGCTTCAAACAGCATTAAGAGATTTTCGTCTCCAGCTACACAGCTCTGGAACTGATTAGAGCTCCGTTTTTCACCCATGGGACCGTTGATAACAAAGGGTAATTCAATGGACACCATTTGTGTTCCTGCCATGTCTCCTTGGTAGTGTGACAAAACGTAGAGTAAGACCAGTAAAATGAAGTAGCACCACCACGGAATAAATGTTCCTGCGATGTAAAAAATGAAAATAATAATGTAGAAGGTATGAAACATCCAGAGGAACAAACCACGGCTAACAAAAAATCTTTCTGTAGTAAGAAGTCTCTCCACTGTTGTAGTATAAATCTCCTGGTGCAAACACAATTCTGTTAATCACACCATGTAGTCGAATAAAACACTTTTATTAACAAAAATGGTAAGCGCTTTCACCTATAAGGCTTCTTCAGACCAAATAAATGTAAACAAACATTCAGCCTCTCTTATATAGGCCTCTTCATGTATTATTCATTAATCCAGTAAAATTATTCATGCTGACATCATTTCCTGGGCTATAAAAATGTATGACTAAATATATAGTTACATGAGACAATACTTCTATAGTAATTCACGTTCTTACAAAATTCTTCCATGTTAAAACAATCCTTAAAACATCTCTTACTGTTAAGAAGCTGATCATAGCAATATATAAAAACAATGAAAGCACTTTCAAGAATGATGCATTGTATATAAATACAGACCAAATAAATATGTTGAATAAATGAATAAATAAATAAATAACAGTTCATACATATATATATAAACCTCAAAATAAATCTAATAAATATACATATATACAATCTATGTATGAGTGAAAAATGTATATAAAATATATGTGTGTGTGTGTGTGTGTGTGTGTGTGTGTGTGTGTGTGTGTGTGTGTGTGTCTCTGTGTGTAAAAAAGTGGGGGTGGAGTATATTATTTAACAGACTTGAGTCTCCTATTTTGTAGGACCGGTTTGAGGGGTACTTTATCATTGAGTCCCAGTCTCTTATCTGCTCTAAACTTTATAATCCATTTAGTCTCACAGCCTTCCGTAAAGTTTCTTACATCTCCTCTATAACTCGGAGTGATAACTTGTATGACAGTAAACTTAAAACAGTGAAGTGGACCCACTTCTAGTGTATGTCTAGCTAATGCATTGTGTTCAGATTTAAGGCGTATGTGGTAAAAATGTTCCCTCATTCTCTCTCTCAATTTCCTGTCAGTTTTACCAACATAACATGCTTCGCAGACTGTGCACCGAGCAAGGTAAACTACATGTTCTGTCTGATAGTCTGCATTTATATAAAAATTATGTTCTTGTAGTGTAACTGGGTGTATAAAAAGAGTTCTGGTGTCTGTGTGATTGCAAAAATTACATATATTGCGGGGTTTCATCCCAGATGTCATATTATCAGTATTCTTCTTCCCCATAATCCTTGGATGGCAGAGGAGCTGTTTCAAATTCTTTCTATTTTTAAAAAGGAAACTTGGTTGTTCTCCTACTATCTCTTTGATATCCTCATCTAGGGTTAAAATATCCCAATGTTTCTGTATAATGTCTCTCAAATTATTGGTGTCTAAGGTGTAAAACATTGGTATTTTCACCTGCTCACTTATTTCTTCTCTCAGCACTTCACCCATTGAAGTACTTGCACTGGAGAAGTATGGACAGGCTCTGGTTGCCCGTAATGAACTGGCTTCTTCATGAGCAGTATTAATGAAGAAGCCTTATAGGTGAAAGCGCCTACCATTTTTGTTAATAAAAGTATTTTATTCGACTACATGGTGTGATTAACAGAATTGTGTTTTCAACAGGAGATTTATACTACAACAGTGGAGAGACTTCTTACTACAGAAAGATTTTTTGTTAGCCGTGGTTTGTTCCTGTGGATGTTTCATACCTTCTACATTATTATTTTCATTTTTTACATCGCAGGAACATTTATTCCATGGTGGTGCTACTTCAGTTTACTGGTCTTACTCTATGTTTTGTCACACTACCAAGGAGACATGCCAGGAACACAAACGGCGTCCATTGAATTACCCTATGTTATCAACGGTCCCACGGGTGAAAAACGGAGCTCTAATCAGTTCCAGAGCTGTGTAGCTGGAGACGAAAATCTCTTAATGCTGTTTGAAGCCACGGAAGAGGGAAACCAGAATGACAACGAGGTAACTAATTTGGCAGGACTATCTGAAGTATTTAGTACTCTTGAATCTGACTTCTTGAAGTTAAAACGACTACAGCTACAGAGACAGCATTCTGAAGTCTGTATTCATAGGAAAATAGTACCGAGAGGACTAAGAATACTGAAAATGCCTACAACAGGTAACCTTTTTCCAGAACTGCTTTATAAATGGCAACAACTTAATATAGAACTGAGTATGAAATATATGATTTTATTGAATGACTTTTTTCGTCCTGAAGAGGAACAGATAAGGGACAATATTAGGAAACAGCAACAGGCTAGTAATATGAACTATCCGAATGCTAATGTAGACATTGGTATGGAAAAGATGCTTGACAGTGTTCTGTTGTATGAAAGGAAACTACTTGAACAAAAAAGAAATAAGATTCAAAGAGACACACATGATTTTAAACTGGGCCATGTCTTCACTTGGCCCAGAGGTAATTTCAATGGAACATATGAACAAAGGAGAAATGGACATTAAACTGCTAGAACAATGGGTCCTTTTGAAAAAAACTACTGTGGTTGATTTGAATAAAGACAGTATAAATAATACTGATAGTAGCAGTATAAGTAATATTGATAGTAATATCAAAGATGTTACTGGTAATGTGTGTGATGTTAATAAAGAGATACCAGTAGCAGTTGGGGCTATAAGTATATTTACTACTACAACTGGAGTATTCACTACTTTAGATAGTGGCAATGATATTGCAGCTTCCACTTCCAAAGGTTCAGCTGAATTAATAGTTAGAAAGAAAATTCCTTCTCAAGTTGCTGGTCTGGGAAATAATACAGCACAACATACTCCTTTCCCCATAGACACACAGAACCAAGGCAAACGGCAGAGGTCTATCAGCAGAGGGAGACAGAAATGGAAAGGGTCAGGTGAAGAGCACATGGCCGACATTGAAAAAGATGTGGGAACGGATAAACACTCATTAGTGTTGAACTTATCACGTAGAAATTTAACCCCACATGAAGTTCAGGTCCTTGATATGGGCCTATCATTTATACCAACTAAGAGAAGTGATCTTCCGGATACTATTATAGACATTAAAATGTTCTCACGAAATGTCCAACTGAAGTTAGAATTTGGTAGCAGGATGAATAATATAGAAAGGCCTATCTTTCGGGTGCCTGGTACATACACTCCGAATTTACATCCATTATTGGATGCTTTCACAAAATTAGTAGAAGATGATATACACAAGATGAATAAGTCTACTAAGAACAGAAAAAATCGTAACCTTACATTTAGACAAAGGACAGCACTGAATGATTTATGTAATGATGATTCCATTATTATTAGACCAGCAGATAAAGGAGGTCCTATTGTGATCATGGACAGAGACAATTACAGACAAAGTATGGTGACATTATTACAAAAAGAGAGGTTATATCCTAGAATTAATATAGAGGAAGTGGAAAATAGAGTGTTTAAAATGTATGATATGTTAGATGATGTGCTGAAGAGTGGATATATCAATTTAGACTTATTTAAATTCTTGAGGGTGAATAATCCCTTATTACCGATTATTCAAGGACTCCCCAAAGTACACAAATCTCTCAACAATCCCCCTATGAGGCCCATCGTAGCAGGGAGAGGTTGGGTAACCAAGCCCTTATCAATTTATATAGAATATTATCTTAGACCAGTGGTGAATGCCAACACTCACATTTTAAAGGATAGTAAACAATTTTTGTTAGATCTTTATGATTACATGAGAAACATAACGGATGATACACCATATATTTTAGTTACATTGGATGTGAAAAGTCTTTTCACTCTTATACCCAACGACCAGGGTGTAGAGAAAATACACAGGTATATGTTGATGCACACAACCAATGAAGCACGTTTTATAGATTTATTGACCCTTTTCTTAGAAACCATATTGTATAATAATATTTTAACATGCAATGAGGAAATATACATACAGAATGATGGCGTAGCAATGGGCACTTCTTGTGCCAACAGCTACGCCAACATTATGGCCAGTTGGGAAGAGGAGAAACTTTTTCCTCTAGAAAGTTATAAGGTGCATGTAGGGTTTTACAGACATTTTGTGGATGATTTGTTTTTAATTTGGACAGGCGATGAAACACATCTACATGATTTCATGTTAGAGGTAAATGGTCTTACTGAGTACCTGAATTTTACAATGGAACACTCACGACACAGTATATCATTCCTAGATGTATATATTGAGAGACTGGAGAATGGTATACTGAATACAGGGATCCATAGGAAAGCGTGCTACAGAAATACATTGTTACACAGGAAGAGCATGCACCCAGGGTATGTTGTTAGGAATGTAGCGAAAGGCCAAGCCATGAGAGCATCTAGGTTAAATCCAACACAGGAGGGGTATGAACACGAGCTAGAGAATCTGAAGACAAGACTTTTAGATAGGAATTATAAAATGAATGAAATTAATGCTGCTCTCGAAGAAGCCAGTTCATTACGGGCAACCAGAGCCTGTCCATACTTCTCCAGTGCAAGTACTTCAATGGGTGAAGTGCTGACAGAAGAAATAAGTGATCAGGTGAAAATACCAATGTTTTACACCTTAGGCACCAATAATTTGAGGGACATTATACAGAAACATTGGGATATTTTAACCCTAGATGAGGATATCAAAGAGATAGTAGGAGAGCGACCAAGTTTCCTTTTTAAAAATAGAAAGAATTTGAAACAGCTCCTGTGCCATCCAAGGATTATGGGGAAGAAGAATACTGTTAATATGACATCTGGGATGAAACCCTGCAATAGATGTAATTTTTGCAATCACATAGACACCAGAACTCTTTTTATACACCCAGTTACACTACAAGAACATAATTTTTATATAAATGCAGACTGTCAGACAGAACATGTGGTTTACCTTGCTCGGTGCACAGTCTGCGATGCATTTTATGTTAGTAAAACTGACAGGAAATTGAGAGAGAGAATGAGGGAACATTTTTACCACATACGCCTTAAATCTGAACACAATGCATTAGCTAGACATACACTAGAAGCGGGTCCACTTCACTGTTTTAAGTTTACTGTCATACAAGTTATCACTGCGAGTTATAGAGGAGGAGATGTAAGAAACTTTATGGAAGGCTGTGAGACTAAATGGATTATAAAGCTTAGAGCAGATAAGAGACCGGGACTCAATGATAAAGTACCCCTCAAACCGGTCCTACAAAATCGGAGACTGAAGTACGTTAAATAATATCCTCCACCCCCCCCCTTTTTTACACACACACACGCACATATATTGTATATACATTTTTTCACTCATACATAGATTGTATATATGTATATTTATTAGATTTATTTTGAAGTTTATATATATATATATATATATATATATATATATATATATATGTATAAACTGTTATTTATTTATTCATTCATTTATTCTACATATTTATTTGGTCTGTATTTATATACAATGTATCATTCTTGAAAGTGCTTTCATTGTTTTTATATATTTTTTATATATTGCTATGATCAGCTTCTTAACAGTAAGAGATGTTTTAAGGATTGTTTTAACATGGAAGAATTTTGTAAGAACATGAATTACTATAGAAGTATTGTCTCATGTAACTATATATTTAGTCATACATTTTTATAGCCCAAGAAATGATGTCAGCATGAGTAATTTTACTGGATTAATGAATAATACATGAGGAGGCCTATATAAGAGAGGCTGAATGTTTGTTTACATTTATTTGCTCTGAAGAAGCCTTATAGGTGAAAGCACTTACCATTTTTGTTAATAAAAGTGTTTTATTCGACTACATGGTGTGATTAACAGAATTGTGTTTGCACCAGGAGATTTATACTACAACAGTGGAGAGACTTCTTACTACAGAAAGATTTTTTGCTAGCTGTGGTTTGTTCCTGTGGATGCGCCATACCTTCTACATTATTATTTTCATTTTTTACATCGCAGGAACATTTATTCTGTGGTGGTGCTACTCCATTATACTAATAATTTACATTCATTCAGTACTGCTAAAAGCCAGAAATGTAGGTTAAAACAAACACTCAATACACTGCAAAAGAGCCCTTGATAAGTCTTTAAACACTAGGTTCACATTTGTATAAAGCTACTAGGAGAATCTTAGTGATATTGATGTGCCATTGTTCAGATAAAGAGGTATTAATGTAGGCAAATTCTACCAACTATATTGGCTTTTTATATGCAGGCTGACTAATAGGCACCAGGGGTACAATATTTACAGGAGTAATAATATGCACATCCAGCTTTACTAGTGCTGAAGCAAAACGTAACTTCGACAATGTGTACTATTTCAATACTGATAGGCTCATTGCCTTAAGCAGTGCACCAAACAAGAACTTCAGGCAGTGTTACTTTCCACATATAGCTTCTTTCATAACTAATAGGGAGGCTACTGTCTTGTGTTACCCAAGTGCAGAATGCTAAACAGAAGCTATGCGCTTTCTTAGAGTCAATTCAAAGCTTAGCCATATTAAATAAAGTTAGCATTTAGTTCCCCTGTTGATTCCCTACTAGCATTCTTTCAACGGAGACATGCAATAAAGAAGTGAGGTAGCATGGCATAAATGGGATCAGGAATACTGGAAAAGGAACTACCTCCTACGGGTTATTCTTTTTAATTTATAGTTAAAATAAAGTATGAATAAATGAAGAGGCAGTCATAACAGCTCAGCGTTTCTCTTTGTTGAGCTAGAAACACTCATAAAGCATGGTGCTGTAATGAACTAAGGAAGAGATGTGGTACACTTAGCAGCACAGCGTTCCTCTATGGGCTAGAATGCTAGGAAAGCGTGGTGCTTTAATGGACTCCACAGCCTTCCAATCAGGTGTAAAACCTTCACAATAAGTTTTAGACACAGGTTAGATAAATATCCCTAGAAATAGCTAGAATGAATGAGAGATTACAATTGATATGCCGAACAGCAGCTGTAGCACTAAAAGTTTCACCTTTGCACACTTCGTTGCTTCTAGCAGCTCCACGTGGGTGATGCAAACACAGATCAGCCTTTTTGGTATTATGCAAGCTAGCACATTAATTCCTATTATTTAGCAATTATGAACAGTGTTACAATGATTCAAAGCACATAGAGAACTAGAAAACGTTAGCAAGAAATACACAAAGAATATAACACTTCAAAGCACTTGAAACGAGACACAGCTTTAGTGATACTGTAATACTTAGTAAGAAAAACACGCTACCATGCTGCAACAGTAGAAATCCAACATTAGAGTAGCTGAAGCAGAAATTAGCAGTTAAAACATGCTTCTATGCTATTACATTTAGAAATCAGCTTAAAAGTACAGGGAAGGTACAGTAAGCAGTCGCAGGCACCAGGACCAGAAGCGCGCAGCAGCCAGGGTTAATTCCAGAGAAGGAAAGATGACGCCTAGAGGGGTTACTAATATTTATAAAATACAGGGGGAGTAGAGGGTGGAAAGGGGGGGAGTAACAGTGACGGCAGATAAAGAGGGCTGGGAAATTAGACCTCCTGCAGTCAGTAAGGCTAAATAGGAGATAAACCAACAGTGAGAGGCTGGATAGGGGGAAGGGCAAACACAGAGAAATTAGAGAATGGATACAGAAACCTTATGGGGAGGAAAGGATGTAGACAAACAGGGAATGAGATTTCCAGTGATAAATATTGAGCCAGACACAAAAGAAAGAAGGAGCTCGAGAGGAACAATCAGTGGAAGAGGTTTATTAAGGTAAGTTTAGTTATGTGTAGATAAGTGGGAATGACCACACATTGTGTAAAATTCAGGTAATAATGGCTAGGCTAGCAACAGCTCTTAAGCCATTAGCTTAGTACTCTCTTATGAACCTATGAACCTATTTGTAAGAAAGCATTGCATATACAAAACCAATGAACAGACTTTAGGTTTAACTTCAACTATACTGGCATTTCTAACCAGAAACAATGCAGATATGACCAACTTAGAAATAAATGAAAGCAATACATCAAGTTTTAGCCTTTAAATGAGACAACTGCCATTTCCTCCATTTAATTATGCACCTTTCTATGATCTGCTTGTAAATGCCGTCCATAGGTGTGCTGCTTCTACTCATGCATTATCAAACAGTTTGGAACTGGGCTACTGACTTACAACAAGAGTCATCATTGGGATTCCAAGTTGGTGGCTCAGCTGTGAGGGTGTGTTTTTGCTAGCTCTGAATCAACTCCTAACTTGTTGCTCATTTTCACATTTCATTGATTTCGTCAACTGAAAAAAGCTCTTCAGAGCTTTCATGCCAACAGAGAGAAGGAGGCTTAACCCTAAAAGAACAATGCTAGGGAACAACAAAAATAAATGGCCACACCCTGACATAAACACACCAAAAAACAAGGGGGGGTGGAGGAAGGGAGCAGATACTGCAGGTGTGATCACTCAAACATCTACTGTTATGGTAAGTTTATTTACACAGTTGATCACTGCTGCAGTAACCTTAGCTATATTGGTAGATTACCCTAGCTTACTTCATTTAGGTGGCGGAAAGAGAAGGGTCCACAAGCTCCTGGAGAATGGTGCTAGCAAAGCCTGTTCTGGACTTAGAGAGGGAATCAAGCTTGTAATGCCCTGTATACATATGTACAAAGACCAAGTTGCTACTTCTAGAATTCAACCCTTTCCAAAAAATCCATAGATGAAGCCAAGGCTCTGGCAGAGTGGTTCTTGACCCTGCCTGGAATACTTTTGTTTTGGTAAGTATAACAAAAAGTAATTAGCTTAAGCAACCATTCAGAAATTGTCTGCTTTGACACAAGTTGTCCCTTCTTCTTACCTTCACAAGAAATGAATAATTGAGCCAAAGATCTGAAAGATTTAGCTCTGTTAAGATAATACCAGAGTTATCTGAGGACTTCCAATGTATGGAATACACTTTCTTCCTCATTTTTAGGTTCAGGAAAGAAAATGGAGAAATGAATAGTTTGGCTTAAAGTAAACATGAATACTGCTTTAGGCATAAAAGAAGGATTACTTCTCAAATAAACCATGGCTCTGGAAAATGAGATTGGGTTGACTCACTGTAAGAGCTTGCAAGTCAGATACCCTTGTTACAGAGGTGACAGCAATCATGTTAAGAACCTCAAGTCAGCTAGGTTAGCTGGTTCAAATGCAGCAAGTGTTAGCTTTGCTAACACAAAAATAAAATCCCAGGGAGGGGCCATTGATTTTCTTGGAGGCCTGTAATGCAAAACACCTGTCAAAAAAGATTTTTACATGAGAATGGATTGAAACACGAGGATCCATGGGCAGACATGCTGAAATGTCCAATAAATGAACTTTGATGGAGGAGTAAAAAAAGGCCATAGAACAGTAATTCACACAAATATTGTAAAACCAGAGGATAACTAGCCCTGAATGGGTGCTGGTTATGTTGCTGGCACCAACTAGAAAACCTTTTCCATTTATTAATACATGATTTTCTAGAAGCAAGCTTTCTTGCCTTATTTAGTACCTACTGCACATCCCCAGTAAACAGGTACTTACAGAGAATTAAGGCAGTCATCCAAGCAGTCCGTTGAAATTGATTCAGGTCAGCATTTATCAAAAAACCCTGATCTTGTTTGAGTGGATACAGTCTATGAGGAAGCTTGTACTAACTTCCACTGGTCATCTCCAAAAGAAGGGAGAACCATTGGTGCCTGGGCTAGAATGGAGCCACCACAATGATTCTGTGAGATTCCTTCTGAATCTTCAGAAATACCCTGGATGTCAGTTCATATTTCCTGTCCTATGAAAAGAAAAAGTATCTGTCTCCCAGGCCTTATTGCATGAAGTCCTGGAGCAAAATCTTTTCAGCTGATTGTTCAGACAAAAGGTAAAAATGTGTACTTGAAGAATTCCCTACAGATGGATCAAATCTCAAAAGACTTCCTGACTTAGTTTCTAGTCATAAGGGTCTGTACTTGTCCTGCTCAGTTTGTCTGCCACACCATTTTGCTCTGACGGAATGTAGAATGCCCGTAGAGTAAGATTGTGCTGTGAAGTTGTATCCCAAGCTAACATGGCTAATCTGCAAAGGGGGTATGACCTTGTTCCTCCTTGCTTGTTGATGTACCCCATGACTGTGGTATTGCCCATAACAACTTAAAGAGGTCCTGTAGACCAAAGATTATTCTGAATGCTGTCTGCCTTGATCATGGCAAGCATCTATTTTATATTTATGTGCTTGCATCTGTTATTGGTGTCCCAAACACCTTACACTTATATCCCTCCTGAAACTGCTCCCCCAGCAAGGTCCAAGAAGTCTGTAGTGACTGACTGCTTTGGAAAAGGGAGGAAAAAGGGAAGACCCCGATATAAGGATAATTGCTGTATCCACCAAGTGATTTCTCTTCTCACAAACCCAGCACTGGGATTTGAAAAGACAAAGGTTGTTGGTACTGGGACAAAAGTGACCTCACATATCATTATGTCTTTCTCATATGAAGCCATGCAAGGGTTATCATGAGAATCACAGATGCCATGAAACCCAAAATTCTGAGGTATTCCCTTGCAGTGACCAAAGTCTGAGTGGAAAACCTTAGAAACAGATTTAGATGTTGATCTATGTCTTCCTGTTGTTGAAAAATTCTTTGAACTGAGGTATCTAGCTGACATCTGAGGAACACAATCTTGTACGAAGGAGTCAGTAAAGGCTTTTGAATGTTGTCTTGGAATCCCAGCTTGTGTAAGAAATCTTTCACCCAACTGAGAGATTCCTGACACTTTGAAACATACTGCAAAGATAACCAATTCATTTAAATATGAAAACATGTGGATAATATGTAGCCTGCAATGAGCTATAACTGGAGCCAGACACTCTGTGGACACTCTTGGTGCAGTGTATAGTTCAAAGGGTAAGTTAGAGAACTGATCATGTGATCATGCACACAAAACTGTAAAAAACAGCTGAAGTCTAGATGAACAGGGATGTGATGATAAACATCTTTTAAATCTAGTGTTCCCAGGAAACCTGAATGAGGAACAAGAATTAACAGGTTGTCAAGTGACATAATTTTGAATTTGGGTCCTATCACAAACAGCTGTAGGAAAGAAAGATCCAGATCTGGTCTCCAGGCATTTCCTTTCTTTGGCACTAAAACATCCTTGAACCTTTCCACACCCGGGAAGAGGGAACTGGTTCTGTCAATCCATGGGACAGCATGTGTTGAAGCATGGGGGAAATAAGAGTTTGGGGTCTTGTGGACAAGGACTTACCCCACAAAAAGAAGGGATTTCCTCCCACTGTCATCTATTTACCTTGATGAATGATGTTCAAACTCAATTGTCTGTAAAAGAAAGTCATGCATTCGCCATAACTATAGATCTGTGTTGTCCTATTTTCATCTGGTTTAAACTCTGGGTCTCAGATCTGACTCAGATCCAGCCTTGGTACCTTCAAACCTCTGGGTCCAGGGCTCTGACTCCTTCCCTGTTCGTAATTCCCTAACCACTGTCAAATAACCTCAGATTAATTTTGCCCCATGTAAGAATATATGTAACTAGTAATAAAACTATGGTTAGATAAAACATATTCCAACAGGAAACTGAGAGGAAGAGTGTGCCAATTGGATAGTAAGATAACTAACCTGCTGGGGTTAGAGACAAGTAAACTCCTGTAAAGGCTACTTATTCTCCAAGGAGCTGTAGGTGACAATTTTGAAGGAGGATGATGGGAGGGATGTTGAACTAGATGAAAATATATATCCAATGTCCATTTCTGTCTGATGCAACCTTTGGAACAGAATCCTTACCTACATAATTTCCTTGATGGAATTAAGAAAGGTGTTCCTGAGAACCGCAGAGCCAAAGAAGGAATGAGCTCTGGATTGTACATCCAGTTTACAGTGAAACAAAAAGATATGAACCGAAGACCAGGTAGCAATTGCAAACATTTCTTCATTTACATATTTTCTTTGAAAAACTGTATAAGTTACCACTGCTCTTGTCAAATGAGTGGTCAGTTTCTTAGAAAGGGTTAAACCCAACTTTTCATAAACAAAAGAAATACGGCTTGACAACCATCTTAAAATGGTGAGTTTAGAAACACCCTGTCACAATTTAGATTTAGATAAGGCAATGAATAGTTGGAGGGATTTCCTGAATTCTTTAGTTCTATGCAAATAAAATCTATGTTGTCCATAAACATCAAGTAAGAGTAATGCATATTCTCCTTTGTTAGAGTTTTGGAAAGAATACAGGTAAATTAATGGTCTGATTTACATGGAATTTAGATGCCACCTTAGGAAGGAAAGATAGAGCTGGTTTTAGGAAAACACTGTCCTTGTTAAAAACTAAATATGGTGGTTGACATGAAAGAGTTAGTCAACCGCTAGGTAGTTCTGAAATCCTTTTAGAAGAAGTGACTGCCACCAAAAAGATTGTTTGTCGAGAACCTAAGATCCACTGAAGCTGCTGGTTCAAAGGGAGACTGCATGAGAGCTTGGAGCATCACTGTAATAATAACAGTTCCCTTAAGAAAGGCCTTAGATACCTTTAATGAAGATATGGGAGTCTTGTTACGGCTGCCAGTTGAACTTTTATTGTTGAGAAACTAGAACCTTTTTGGACTAATTCAGAGAGGAATTCTAAAATGAAGGGAAAGGAGGCATAGAAAGGATCCAAACCTTTCCCATAGCCCAAAAAAAAAATATTTTCCATTTATTTTGGTACACCCTCCTGGTGCTAGACTTTTTTGATGAGGAGAGGATACAAATGGCATTTTCTGAAAACTTAGCATCCCTGGCAATCATTAGAACTGGAGTAACCAAGCAGTTAGTTTTAGGGTCTCTGGGTCTGGGAGAGGATGCCCAGAAAGGATGGGAAATATCTAGCCTGTAAGCCAGCATCCAGGGTGGACTTAAAAGGTGAGACCAATGATATGGGAACCAAACCTGTTGAGGCCAGTATGAGGCAAGGAGGATCACCTTGGCCTTGACACTTCTGGCCTTCTGAATAAATTCTGTAATTAGCAGAAATGGATGGAATGCATAAAGGAGACCCTGAGGGCCAAGTGTAGATCACAGCTGCCCTCTGCGACTGTCCCTCTGGAGGGATTAGGGCAAAATACCTACTGCATTTGTTGTTCAGGTAGGTAGTAAACAGGTCGCACTAATGTTGGCCCAAGCAGCTGAAGATTTCATTCACCACTGTTGGATTGAGGGACAACTCATAAGGCAAAAGAATGTGCCTGCTCAATCTGTCTGCTAGTACATTGTAAGTCCCCAGGACATGCACTGCTATCAGAGAGTGATGGGAAGACATCAGCCATTGTCAAACCCTCATAGCCTTTCAATATAATGGGCAAGACCTGGTTCCCCTCTGCTTGTTATCGGACCAAACTACTGACATATTTTCTGTCTGAACTGAACTCACACCCACTGGACGAGAATCTTGAAATGCCTGCAACACCAAAAGGACTGCTCCCATTCCCAGGACAATAATGTGGAGGTTAGTCTCTAAGGGTTTCCAGGTAGCTTGGAGCATCTTCCCCTTATAATGCCCACCATCACAAAAGGGAAGTGTCTGTAGTAACTACTGCTATAGGAAGAAGTAGAGAGAATGGACAACCTGTTGTTAAGGCTGTGGAAGTGATACACTATTTGATATGGGTTCTATACACTGAAGCCATGGTGACTGGGGTGTTGCAAGGGTGATAAAGTTGGGATCATTAGACTCAGAGAGTCCACTGCAGAGCCCTCATATAAAATCTGGACATAGGAATAAGAATGATGGCTAATGCCATAAGCCATAGCAGTCTTAGAATTAGACAAGTTGGTGGAAATGGATTGGATAGTACCTGTAATGCAGACTGATGGACTGATTGAATCCAGTGTGGAGGCAAGATGGCTGCCTGTGCTGTGGTGTTCAGGAGGCATCCAATAATTTCTAAGGTCTAATTTGGTTACAATTTGCTCTTCTGTTGGTTCACTGTAATCTCCAGTCTCCCAATGGAGAATTAACACATCTTTGGTCAGAGCAGTGAGGAGCCAATTGTTTAAGTACAGGAACACCTGGGACCCCTGCAGTCTGAGGTAGGCTGCCACTGCTGCTGTGCATTTAGTAAACAACCTGGGGGATGTGGTGAGTGCAAAGGGCAGAGCTCTGCACTGGAATGACTAGCAACCCACCCTGAAAGGGAGATATCTCCTGGAATGAATCTGTAACTTTACACGATAATAGGCATCCTGGAGATCTGTAGAGCACATCTAGTTGTCCTTTCTGCATACAAGCAAAATGGACTGAACTGTGACCATCTGGAATTTTGTCTGTTTCAAGAATAGGTTTAAATGTCTTTAGGTCCAATATTGGTTTGAGATCTCCTCTTTTCTTTGGAACAAAAAAGAATCTGGAGTAGACACCAGATCCTATCTGGTCTGGTGGGACCTGATTGATGACTCTTTTCCAGTAGTTTTTCTACTTCTGCTATTGCAGATTCCAGCTGTTTCAGTAGCACTACAGGAATCCTGCAGTTTGCATGTGGCAATGTTAGAAATGGAAGTGAGTATCCTCTAGTTGTTATCCTTAACACCCAAGAATCTGAAGTGATGGCTCACCAGGTCTGTGGGTGTAGGGAGAGGCACCTCTGACTGCCTCCAGAGTGCAGTAGTCAGGCAACCATTCAGGAGTACTGGAAGGACTTTTCAGAAATAACCCTGGAAAATCCTTGGTTTTGTGGACCTCCTCTGCCTCCAGGGTGACATCCATTACCCCCTCTTCTGCTACAGGGAGGTCTTTTCAAAGAAGCTTGCTGGGTAGGACCCTGCAATTTCTGGAACCACATTTTCCTCACTAATTCCTAGGGAATGTTTTCTAAGGAGTAGAGAAATGGATTCCAATCTCAGAAAGGGTCTTACCATCCTGCTCGCTTCTATTGACTGTTTCTTTAACCTTCAGACCAAACAAGATGGTACCACCAAAGGGGGCACTGATAAAGGAAGCCTTAAAGCCTTCTGCAAAATCACACAACAGCATCCAGGCATGGCATCACATGGCTATGCCAGTACCTGCTGCTCTGGCTGTTCCATCTGCTGCATTCAAAATCAGGCACTTGGAAATGTTTGAAACAGAAGATATGGTAGATAACTGGGATTCCAGTCTTCTGGATATTGGTTTGTAAGTTACCTGAAAGATAATCGGTAATCTGCTAGGGCACTTCTCTTTGGAATTGAATTATGTGAGCCAGGTAGCTCAGGAGTCTCAGGGAAGAAGTCACTGAAGTGTATGCCCATTTTCCAAATCTGTCTAAGAACCTGGACTCCATGTTAGGGGGAAATGACATATGGCCTATCTTCAGAGAGTTGCTTCTTAGTGGCTGCCACTATGACCATGGCATCTATGGGGGGGACCCTTACTCCAATTAGGTCTGTTTTTCAGTGCAGATAGAATTTTATCTGATTTCTTAGGTATGGGCTCAGCTGTATCAGTCTCCATCCAGACCTACTGTGTCACAAGGTCAATGAGAGTGTTAGGGAAGGAGCCACCCAGGTTGTAGACCAGGCAGCTCCAAAAGCCTCCAGGAACATTGATTCTTCATGGGAAAGAGTACCTGTGGACCATCCCCGTTTCTATTTTACCAATTCTAGGATTTCCCCCAAAGGAGATGTCTCCAATGGTCAGTCTAGGGGAGCCCTCCCCTTCCTCTACATCTGTGCCTTATATGATGGATTCTGGGGATGAATCCAAGTGCTTCCATTTACAAGTCTGCTTTATATGTACCTGTCATTGAGGAATGTCTGGTGATGGGTCTGAATCAAACTGGGAGCTCAAAGACAGAACTTCCCCAAGAGTTTTGGAAGCTGGCTGTCACAGTTGATGAGAAGGAGCAGATTCCAGAGTAGAATATGTCTGAGGTCAGGTCAGATCTGAATAAGGTGGCAGCACCTCTTCTCTTGACCTTGAGAGAACCCATTGTAAGGTCTTGAAGTCTGTGGAGGAAATCAGAGCCAATGAAGTCTCTCTAACAGGTGGAACAGAGAGATCCCAAAGCTCCAACTCTTCCTAGCTCACAGACCAATACTGGTACTGAGCCATTGACAGATGACACTCCAAAAGGAAGGGATGGCTCTGAAAGTTTTAGAGTTGACCCCTCTCCCTGAATACCAGCTCTGAAGCTTTTGTTCTGACTCTCGTCTTGATCCAACAATGTCGGAATCAAGGTAAACTGAGTCATAGCTGCAGCCAAAGTGGAAGGCACTATTGGGGTTGACATAGGAGCTCCAGAAATATTCAGATCCAAGAGCTTCAGTTCTGAAGGATGGACCTGCAATAGAGGGGGGGGGGTTGATGGTAATTTCAGAAGGGATAGGGTCAGGAAGACCCCTAACTGTATATGCATCCAAAGGAACCACTACATCATTCTGTTGACATTGGCTTTTGTGAGATGTCTAGAAGAACAGGCAAACCTGGAAGAAGCAACTGAAGGGGCCCTGGATCACATTTGTAAATGGGGGAATGAAGTAGAGAACTAACTGGATCCGGAGAAAAAGCCAGGAGCCACGCTTCTTTGTCTTTTCCTTTTCTCCCTTGGACTTCAGGATGAAGGAGAAACAACTGAAGTCAAAGAGGCAGCAAGGAGACCCTGTAATATTAATTTGTCTCTTCTGCTCTATAGAGCCTTGTGGCCAAACAAAGTACAGGCTTCACATTCTGTTTCAAGGAGTGCTGCTCCCACAAAGTACACACAAAGGCAATGGGGGTCCTGAGGGGGTATTTTGTGGCCACATTTAGCAAAATTTTTAAAACTTTTGTCTGCCACTAGAATATTGTCAAGCACTATAAAGGTACAGCAAGCAACACTATTCCTCCAGTCCTGTCTCTGTTACAGCTCCTGTCTCATTCTTACCCTATCCCACACCTACAGGGGTTGTACTGCTCGATTTCAGTTGTACACAATTATATATAATTTCTCATGTAAATATTTTGTATACCTACAACTGTGTTCTTAGTGTATCTCTGTAATTTACTACATAACTTAGAGTAGACCTTCTTTAGATTATTCTTTTTGTACCATTGTACTTTTCTGATATTCTGTATCTTTGTACTTACAGTATTACTTGTTTGCAATCACTTGTGGAGCTTTTCTCCCTGGGCCTCCACTGAAAAAGGGCTTCCGCCCAATCGGACTAACACAATCAACAAATGTCAAATAAAAAATAAATAAACCTACAAATAAAAATAAAACTACTCTAATAAATCTAAAAAGATCTACACAAAGTACTATAACAAAAATACTTAAAGCCTACAAGAATTGTTGAAAATTAAGCTATTTTTATATATCTGTAAGATATATATATTTTTTTTCTTTTTGCAAAATTACAATATGGGAGGAAGAAACAAGCTACCAGTAACCATAACAGAAAATTAGAAAAGAAGTTTGAGTACTCTTGGAAAATGATAACAAAAAGATACTTATCCCAGTGTGGAAATCAGAGCCTCTATGACCACTCAGGTTGAACAGGCAGATGGGAACTGTAGTAATTTGACAGTGGTGAGGGAATTATGGGTAGGGGAGGAGTCATAGCAATGGATCCGAAGGTCTGAAGATGCTGAGGCCGGATCCAATTTATTTCCAAGTCTCAAGGGCTGAATCAGATGAAAATGAACAAATGGGATCTATCTGTGCCAAAGAGAAAATGGAGATTCAGACTTTCTGGAAGGCAAAAGGGACTGCCAGAGTGGGAGGAAGGACAAGGTCCCTTAAATAGTCATTCTGCCTTGTTGTACTGTCCTTGGTTTTGTTGAGTTCCTAAATTCTTTTTGAAACCCCCTTCCATTTCTTCTTAAACATCTGTTTACCAGCATTTTGTTGAGGCTATTCTTTTGCCAAAATTGGATAAGGGGTTAGAGAATCCCTTAGAAAATTGGAAAAGGGAGTGCAGAAATGTTCTAGACATTCCCTGTATCAGCTTACAGCTTTCATCACATTTTTTGATAACCTCTCCAGTGGAGGAACCACAAAATAAATCTCTGTCTAAAGGAGAATTTAAAATATTGTGTTTCACATCATCTGGGAGGTTCTGAGAATGCAGCCAGGCAAACCTCCTCAAAACAGTGACAGTGGCCATTACTCTGGAAAAACTATCAACTGAGCCATACACACACTGCAATAAGTAGTGACTTGTACAATGGAGGAAGCTAAATTATTTAAAGCAAATTTTCCTCCCACCCTTGTCAGAAAGACTAGACTTGGAATTAACCAAATGTTTAGCAGAAGTAGGATTAACTAAATCTATAGCTGCTGTTCCAGGTTTGGCAAGACTGTATACAAAATTAAAAGATTGAGGAACTTTATACATTGTATCTGCTTTTTTATGGGCAGCAGACTGACTATCAGAAAAATTGCAAGCAGTGACATACAAATCCCCCAGAGCTGACAGAACTAGGTGAATGGGTGAAGGTTCTGGAAATTCCTTCTGTAACAGCTCATAATATTTTCTGAAGGACTGAAAAAATTCAGTGTTCTCTCACTGAAAACACTGGCACATTCTGAAAATGGTCTCAGAGAAACCTAAACCCCCACAGGGATAATCAGAAACTGAGCTCTCTTCTGAGTCTAAATCAGAAAACTGAGGAAAACCCCCTGTATCTGTCCCTTTATCTTTCTATGCAGATTCAGAGTCTTGAATCTCTTCATGAAAAGAGGTATCTATTTTACCAGAAGCCATCTGATAAGATGAATCAATAGCCTGAATAGAACCCTAAGCCAGACTCCATAAATCACTCCTGTGTAAGGAAATTTGAGGAGTACATACACATTTACTTTTCTGTTTCTTTTTGACAGGAAAATGGGGCCAATAGTGTTGTTAATGGCAGCAGCAGTTCCCCCAGTGATGGGTACAACATTCTGCCTAAACAGGGAAGCCTTCCCTCTTCATTCTCCTGGGACCAACAACAGCAGCTCTCTCTTGCCAACTGAGAGGACCCCAACAGCTGCAGAAGACTTAGATAACCCCTGGACTATAGTGGCTGTAGGATCTACACCAGTAGGATCTGGGGTAAAAGGTGAGTTGTCTGACCAAAGCAAAGTCATCCACCTGCTGCTGTGGGAAATTGCTAGCCTGCTGTGGTGGCAAAGGCTGTTTGCTTAACTTTTTCTTTTTGTGGCCAGAAAAAGGACTAACTGAGGGACCAATAGTTTGCTCCATGATCAAGCTGAAAATGGTACCCCTTTCCTGCGGAAAACAAGCAGGATAGCTGTAACAATTTAAGTAATTAAAACTTACTTTTTTGCCGCAAAACACAATAAAAAACACTTTAAAGCACTTTGCCAATCCCCGAAAGTAAAACAAACACAATTTATCCACAGGAAAAATGTTTTTCAATTACTTTAAATAAATTTTAAACTGACAGGAGAAAAGAGTGCTCCCATTTAAAAGTACAGTTTGTGACAGTCTATTAAAGCATATACTCCTAGCTTAAAATAACTTTCCTAAACAGGAAAATACAATTAAAAAAAATGTCTATAAAGTGGAAGGTTTTTCCCCAAAGGGAAATTATCTGCTCAGGAAAGGAACAGCATAAGCCGAGGAGTGCATTTTTTGGAGGTAGAAAATCTCTGAAGGGCTTGGCACCAAAATCTGTGTTTTTAGTCAGCTAAGCTCAAGTTGACTGACTGTTTGGGTGTGGAGAAGATGACCTGTAGCTTTAGAAGCTGGCTGGCTATTATATCATTGGCAGGATATAACCCATATCACTAAGTTTACTGCAACAGAGATCAATATGATGAACATCAACTTGCTGTGCACGTGTTACACCATCCTTTCCCCGATGCACCGACTGCTTTATCAACAATCTTCCTGCCCATCAAAACTTATATTTTGTTGCTCTGGTCTCTGGGTATTTTACTTCTTGGTATGAAATTATACACTGGGATTCAGAAACGTTACCACCACTGGTAAATGCAGCTTACTGTTGGTGGTCATAATTTCCGATTTAGAGCCCTACTATAGTGCCTCTACATGTTCTGTGAGCTCTGTCTTAATCCTTTTTTCTCACTATGGGGTGATGCTGAATATCTGCTTTTTAGAAACAAAATCTATCTTCAGTGTACAAAATTTTTCAAATTACATTAAAATCCTCATTTTTGCTTTAGTTAAGTTTCCATCACCATAAAATTTTGTTGTTTACTTTGTAAGTATACTCTGGGTTAACGTTACAGCCTCAACTAGGCTACCTTATTTTAGTTCCAACACTAACAAGAGTTGCTTGTTTTGCTGTACGCTAGCACTTATATATATTTATTATAGTTGACTCACTAAGTCTACTGCAAATTTATATTTTAGGTCTGAATGTTTATATTATTCTACACATTTTAATAACTAAGTTTATTATTCTCCACTGTATGATTGTTAAAGTCAAAGTAAACTTTATTGTCATTTAGCCTACATGTGCAGTCTAAATGAAATTGCGTGCATCAGGCTTGACTTAAGAAGACATATACATACATACAATTACACATACAATGGACATATAGTCATCATTCATATTAGACAGGTTATTCTACTACATATTACCACAGTTTACCTTAGCTATAATTTTCAGCTGCTAAATGATTTCTTATTGCACAAGTTCCTATTGCACTGTGTTTTTCTCACATGAATAAGGGGATCTAGTAAGTATAATATTGTACATTCATTGCCATCTATGTATTGTTTATGTTTAGAATCCAAACTGTCTCTCATTATATGTACCAAAAGAGTTGGCTGTCCCAGATCTTGTCAGTGTCTGGCTTCCCTGAGATTATTGCCAGCGTTCAAAAGTCTCATCGCCTGAGGGAAGAAGCTGTTTCTGAACCTGGATGTTTTACAGCGCATGCTGCAGTATCTTCTACCAGACAAGCATGTGAACTGTTCATCAGCAGTGTGTGTAGGATCCTTGATTATTTTTGTAGCTCTGTTTCGACATCGTGCTGTGTACAACTCCTGTAGTGTTGGATATTTGGAGCCCATTCTCTTCTCTGCCACTCTGCCCTTTGTAGGGCCTTTTGGTCTGAAACTGAGCAGCTCCCGTACCACACTGAAAAGTTACACATTAGGATACTTTCTATGGTACCCTTATAGAAGGTAGAGAGGATAAGAGGTGGTAGACTCACTTTATCAATCTCCTCAGGAAATGCAGACATTGATGAGCCTTCTTTACTATATGACTGGTGTTTATTGATCAAGATAGATCTTCTGTAATGTGAACCCCAGGAATTTTGTGCTCATTACTCTTTCCACTATCTCACCATTAATCATGAGAGGAGAATGAGCTGGTTGTGTTTTCCTGAAGTCCATTTTATCTCCTTTGTTTTGTTGACATTAAGGTCGAGGTTGTACTTGGCACACCAGTCAATCAGTGTGCTCACTTCCTCCCTATAATATTCTTTATCTCCTTTACTGATGAGGCCCACGAATGTACTGCCATCCACAAACTTGATGATGTGTTTGGTGTTGAATCTAAATTTACAGTTGTGGATTAGTGCACTAAACAGTAGTGGACTCAACACACAGCATTGAGGGACTGCTGTGAATAGGGGAATATGCAATTTCTATCTCTATATATGGGTTGCTGACTATAATATCAAGCTGTTCTGAATTAGATGTTTCCATTACAGTCCTTTCCTCATATCTGATTTTAGTATTGCTATCCACATATCACATTTTAAATTTTCAGTGAACTTTATGTTTTAATTTTGTTTATTGGGACATCTTGTTTCAGCTTGAGGCTTTCTATTGCCAGTCACTGAATGTGGATATTTTTACAACTGTGTTCATAGTTAGCTTAGTTAGGTTATTGGTATTAAAATGTGCATTCTATTACAGATGTATTAATTTTTGTACCACTGATGGGCATAGAAAATATGGGCTAGGCCTGAGGTGGGACCAGAGTAGGTTAAATATTGTTGTAGTAGGTTTGGGCTTATTCTTTGCTGGTCCTGCATGGTGGTCTCATGTCACTGCTTAGTTACATATGGGTATCATGTTTTACCACCCTACTTCAAATTAGTTTAACCAAGTTTATTGTAGTTTTGCATTTCTTGGACCGTGTCCAAGTTTTCATCTTTGAATACAAGAGGTTTTCAAGTTCCTCATAACTCTTTTCACCCTAACTGCATAATTTTTATGCTAATATTTCAATTAGCATGTGATTTGTCCTGGCAACAGTGCATCTTAAAATTTGAAATGGATTTTACAAGTAAAGATAATGGATTCTTATTTATGACACTGCCTGCTTTAATAAAGTTCTATAAAGCAATTCACTGGACTACCCTGCATGAAATTTCCTTGGCCAGATTTTCTTCTGATATAGCCAAGTACTTAAGTGCATCCAAGCTGTTCCCCAGTTTCAACAAAAAATTCATGAGACGCCAGTTATGTAAGTAAACTTAGAATAACATTAGATGTTCAAATGATCACTGCTACAATAGCCTTAGCTATATGGGTTGTATCTTGCTAAGGATATAATAACTGGCCAGCTTTCAAATGATCACTGCTACAATAGCCTTAGCTATATGGGTTGTATCCTGCTAAGGATATAATAACTGGCCAGCTTTCAAAGCTTTCAGAGCACTTTCCATGTGCCCAAACCATTAGTCAGCTTGAGCTGAGTTGACTAAAAGTCAGGTTTGGGCACAACGTCCTTTAGAATTTTCTTGTCACTGAAGGGATCACTCCTCCTTTAACCTAGTTTTTCTGTGGTAAAAGTTGTGTTATTTTACTTTTGGTAAGTAAAGTGCTTTTTACTGTGTTTTAACAGGGATTGCCCTAAGGGTAAGGGACAGCCACTGCAACGGTGATCAAATGAAGAACATGTGGAAAGAATCATGAGGAAGTTTACTTCAAATTATCATTGACCTGTCCTAAGTTGGATTTGGATGGCTACATTACATCCATTTAGTGTACCCATGGAACGTGTTTAGGGTCACTAAATGGATGCAATGTAGAGTACCTAAGGAACTTGTTGTTTTATATTTTAAATACTCTGCAAATTCTTACATTTGGTTATTTTACTCTCAGTTACCTAGTGTGTTTCCTTTATAAGTTTCATCTAATTGGTGGATGGTTGCCTAATTTTGGGTTGCTCTTTAATTTCTTTTTGTTGCACATTGAAAATATAAAAAAGAAATTTTACTGAAACCATGGTAAGAATATCCTTGATTCAAAACATTGCTATTACCAAGTTGCCAGGTACCAAAAGATTGTCTTCATCTAACGGAAAAAATTAAACCAATGAAAACATTAAATGAAAAGTACAGTTGTTTAATTAAACTTACCATAACAGTAGATGTTTTAACTGACCACAGTTGTAGTTTCCTAAGCTACATGGGTTATTACATGCCAAGGATATGAATACTGGCCAGCTTTCAAAGCTTCAGGTACCTTCCACTCTACCAAACTGCCACTGGCTCAAATAGACCCATATAAAAAGGCAGTTTGGGTGCCAGATACCTCAAAGCTTTCTCTCCAAAAATGAAGGTTGTAGCCCTGAAAGGAACAATCGTTAGCCACTAACATACAATATAACCGTACATACATCTGCACCCTTGCAATATACACAAAAACAGAAAAGGTAGTTATTGGCAGGGAATGGCTACTGCAACAGTGATTAATTAAAACATCTACTATTATGATAAATTTATATACTCAACTGTACTATGTTCTACATTAAGACTGCAGTAGCCTAATCTATATGGGTAGATTACCATAGCTTATCAACATAAATGGATGAGGAAGAAATTCAAGTACCCAAGAGCCCCTGGAGAATGGTCCTAGTAAAGCCTGTACTTGGCCTGGAAAAGGGATCCACTTTATAGTGCAAAGAGAACTAAGTTGCTACCTCTAAAATATTTCTAGAATCTACCCTTTTCCAAGAAGTCAAATATGAAGCCAAAGCCCTTGTAGAATGGGTCTTAACAGGCCACTCTGGTGGCATAGAAGGATAAAGCCCTGACTATGACCCAGGTGATCTGGCTTTGATTAGCATCCCTGGTGAATGTTGGAGTAGTAGGGATGTATGGGTATGCCCATCCTGGGGGGAAGGATGGTACATGGGCATCTTCAAACCATGATCCCTGGTGGAGGCTGGGGACTCACCCAAGGAGGCATGATCAGTGAGGGCAGTGGGGCTTGAATGAGCTGCTGCAGAAGCAGGGGTGATTCTCTATGGATTCCACATTGCATGTCCCCCAGGACCATACCACTTTTCCACAGACGGGAGAAGAAATAACAGGGTAGTCCATAGTAGGACCCTCACTGGATGGAAGCTCAGATGTAAAAAGCCCCATTGCCTGCAAATAGTGACTGGCCCCAGCATTTACTGGAATACATCTGGGGTGTGGGGACATGGTTGACCTGGTATAGATGGGGCATGAGAGTCAGGTCAGCAATAGTTAAGGAATGGTGGAAAAAAAAAAAGAATGGGCCCTAATTCTATCTGTAAGCATATTGTTAGGGCGAATATAGCAGAAAGAAATAACATGAGACAACCACCTCAAAATTGTCTGCTTTGACACCAGTTGCCCTTTTTTCTTACCTTCTTAACAGGCAAACAGCTGATCAGCTTTCCTAATGGATTTAGTTCTGTCCAAGTCATATCTGAGTTGCCTATGGACATCCAGAGCATGTAATATCCGTTTTCTCTTGTTTTTAGGTTCTGGTGAGAATATAGGGAGATAGATAGTCTATCTTAAAGTTAACTCTGAAATCAGTTTAGGAATAAAAGAAGGATTAGAACACAAAGGAGCTCTATCTTTATCTAAAATGAGGTAGGGTTGGCTCATCATAAAATACTGTAACTCATATACTCTTCTTGAAGATGTCAGAGAAATGAGTTGTACAATTTTCCATGTTAAGAACCTCAAGTGAGCCTGATGAGCTGGTTCAAATGGAAGAGGTGTCAATTTCTCAAGTACAATTTTAAGATCCAATGAGAAGCCACCTGTTTTCTACATATAAGTATATGTAAAACCACTTTCAAAAGCTGCTTCACTTGAAAACAAATAATAAGGGGGTTCAAATGGCAGAAATGGCCAAAAAGTGAACCTTGACAGAGGAATAAGAAAGGCCAGTGGGTAATAACTCACGCACATAATCTAGAACCAGAGGAAACCAAGCTTTGAAAAGGTCCTGGTTCTTAGAGGGGCATCAACTAGAATTTTTTCCACTTTCACATATATGATTTTTTCACCTCCTTTAGTATATGCTGCACATCCATAGAAAGGTGCCTAATACATATCAAAACTCTGTCATTCAGGTAGTTAGCTGAAGTGTTTTCAGGCAGGGGTGTATCAAACAACCCACCATTTGTATGAGTAAATTCATTCTGTGGAGAAGGTGGTGGTAATTGATCTTAACCAGTTGCAAAAAAAGAAAGAACCACTGCTGCCTCGGCCAAAAGGGAGTCACCACCACAATCTTTGGAGAGTCCCTGAGAATCTTTATAAGGATCCTGGGATTAATGGAAAGAGTGGGAAAGCATGAAGGAACATTCCAATCCACAGGAATAAAAAAGTATCTGTTTTCCATGCCTGTTTGCAAGGAATCCTGTAACAGAATGTTTTTTTTTTAACTGTCTGTTTTAAAAGAAGGCAAACAGATATATTTGATGTGTACACAGAGTTGGATCAATTCCTTGAAGACCCCTCATTGCAGTTTCTGTTTGTGAAGGTTTGTCCATATTTCACTCAGCTTATCTGCCACAATGTTTTGTTCTGATGGAATGCATGAAACTTGAAGTGTCAGACTGAGCTAAGTTGTTACTTCTCAGGTAACCAAAGCAACTCTGCAAACGGGGTAGGATCTGGTACTCGCTTATATGTTTACGGACCACAGACTGTGGTATTGTCTGTGATAACTTGCAGATGTTCCAAAGACCAGAGATGACTTAAGGCCTTCAAAGCATTGATTACTACCAATATCATTTTGGCATTTATGAGCTTTTGTCTGCCCTGCAATTCCACAGACCTTGCATTTTAGCCCTTTTGAACCTGCTCCCTTACCAAAGTTTTGAAGTATCTGTTGTGATAGACTGGGAAGGAGACTAAAGGGAGAAGGGGAGACTGGCTTGAGATATAACTGGTCCACCCCATCCCTTTTGACAAACCCCAGAGCTGGAATCTGAAAAGATAAGGGGCGATGATGTGGAGTCTAGACTGCTCTGAAGTACCAACAAATTTCTTTCTATGGGGAATCTTGGAATTATAGATGCCAATAAACCTAGAATCCTGAGAAACTCTCTGGCAGAAGACTGACATTGACTGGAAAAGTCCAGGAATATTTCTATGCACAGTAATACCTTGTCCAATGGAAGAAAAACTCTTCCTTTGGATGAGTTGAGAAGACATCACAGAAAAACTAGTTTGTGAGTCAGTGAGAAAGGATGAGAGATGATTTTTGCAAGTTCAGTTGAAACCCCAGAGCAGAAGTTTCATAACACATGTTAGGGTATACTGATAACTGGAAAGAGTGTCTGCAAATTTAAAACAATTGTTTGAATAAGGAAAGATGTGAATGCCTTGAAGCCAGCAGTGAGCAATCACTGGAGCTCATTTGTAAACACCCTTGGAGCAGTGGATAAATCAAAGTGTAAGACAGAGAACAGATTATGTGAACCACACAGAAAATCATAAAAAATACATGAATTCTTTGCAAATTTGAATGTGATGGGAAGCAATTATTAGCACCAATGTTATTACAAAACTTCCTGAGGGAATGAGAGGTAACAGACTTTAATGGCTTAAAATTTTGAATTTTGGGACCTTTACAAAGTGACTAATAAGAGGGAGATCTAGAAGATATCTAGGACTGGTCTCCAAGTTCTTTCTTTCTTTGGCACCAGAAAAAAGTCCTTGAATAAAATCCTTTGCCCACCTAGGCTGTGGCCACAAATTCTATCATGCATTGAGCCACAATCTGCTCTTAAATAGGAGGAAACAGGGACATCTAGTTTGCGGGATGAGGAATCCTTTGAAATGGAGAAAGGGATTCCCATTGCCAACTGTACTTATGTTGGATATGACTCGGAAACCATTTGACTAAAACAACCTGATGCCATTGAAGAAGATGGGGGCCTAGACTAATGGAAAGATTTGAAAGATTCCCAAGGTGGGAAGAGAGTCATTCTGACTTTTTGGACTGTTCTTGGTTGTAGGAGGGTCCACTTTTTTATTTGAGCTTCCTTACTACTGCTTTTTGAAATTTTGCTTGTTGGAACTTTGCTGAGACACTGAGACTTTGTACCCTGCTTCATAGAACAGTAACCTGAGAAGAACGTCTTTAATGAATTTGGAAAATGAGGGCTGAAAAATCTGAATGATGCATTGAATTAATTTCCCTCTTTCATCAAATCTTTTAAGGCCCTCAGAAGCAGAGGGTCCAAATAACACCTGTATCCAACTTTAACATCTTCTAGAATGTTTTGAGAATGTAACCAATATTCTTATAACTGAAGCAGTAGCAGCAGTTCTAGAAACAGCATCAGCATAGTCATAAGAGCATTTTAATGTGTTTGATTACCTGTGAAGCAGGCTCAGCTATGAAATTCAAAGCAGTTTTAACCTTTGGAGAAGAAATGTTAACTTTTAACTTTTTTGTGTTCCCAAAAGAAGCCGGTAAGAATTTTAATATGTGAGCCTGGCAATTCAAAATTCTAACAGTTAAGGAATCAGAAGAATAAACTCTCTTCCCAAATCTGTCAAAAGCTTTTCCATCCTTGTCAGAGGGAACAGGGTTAGCATTCACAATATGTTTGGCACCATACGACTTAGATAAAGATATTACTGCAGGATCTGGTTTTGGGGTACAGAACACTTATTTATGTATCTGAGGTACTTTATATAATCTTTCAGACTTCTTGAGGCAGGGGGCAGACTGTCAAGAATAACAAATGCATGTTATAAAAAAAAAAAAAAACATCCTCAAAGGCAGACAACACAGGAAAAACAGCTGTAGGTTGAGGGAACTCTAGCTGTAACAAATCATAATGCTTCTTCTGGAATATAGGGATTTAATTTTATTCCCACTCAAATCTCTCATTTTGTTAATAGTGTCAGGATAAAGATAACTCTTCTGGAGAGAACTCTGAAGAAACACATTCTTCAGACTCAGAACCTACAGCTTAAGGAAAATTAACTGAAGAATCACATACCCTTCCATTCTCTGTTCATTTGACTGGTAATCACTGTCAGACTGCAAACAAAATATTTTCCTTTTTCTATTAAAATTTAGTGAGAAACCAAGATTTAACAAATTAAAAGCAGAGAACAATAGCCAATACCAGCAAATATTCCCTGTCATTGGCTAAATAAACAGGTGAAGCAACATTTTTAAGTTTCTACTTTTTCTTTCTAGGAGACTCCCTTCATGATAAGAACACTAGCCCGGGATTCAGGCATCCTACCTCTGCTAAGCAATAATCTTTCACCCACTCCTTCCCTAAAGCCCAACAAAAGAGGTTCTCTTTTCCGCAGTGAGGGCAATTCTACAGCAGCAGAGGATATGCCAATCTCCCAGTCCTTAGTGGTTTCTTGATGTCCTACAACAGAGGTACCTGAATAAAAAGAGGACAAAATCAGCAAGAAAAGTACAGTAGTATTGCTGGAACTGAATTCATCCTGAAGTCTTGGTGAGTAACTTCACATGGTGGACCTTGTTTTCACAAAATCACACCAAGGCAAAACAGATATATAAAGACTGTATTTTTATATAGCATATATCATGGAGAGAGGTAGGTTAAAAATAAAAAGACAGCTGGGTGCAGAGATCCCAGAATACAAATGTGCCCAATCCTGGTGTACACACTGGAACCAGGACTGAAAAAAAAAATGGCAGAGTAAAATCCTCAAGAAACGGAAACATACCTACAATGGGGTTAGGCCAGAGTCTGGTGGATGGTCCCCGCTGTTGTAGAAGGAAGCAGTACTCCACAAAAATCACAAAAACTGACAGGCCAAAAAAGGAGTCAAAGATGACCGACTGGACTAATGAAACTAAGGAATTTCAAATATTAAGAGAAATTAGAGTAAAGAAAAATGTTTGCACAAGAAAAAATGTCAAAAGCTTCAAATAAAAAATTGCAGTCATTAATACAACAGATGCATGAAAAACATTACATAGACAAAGAAACTTTGTGCCACCTGGAAAAAGAATTGACAGAGGAAGTGTGAAAATATAAAGAAGAAAACCTAGAGATTTTTGAAAGGTATAAAAAAGAAACATGGACATGGGGGAAAAAAAGAGATATTTTATGGTGCAATATTTATGTAAAGGAGAGAGCCAAACTTATTGATACAAAAAAGCAGCTCCAAAGATAATTGAAGAGAAATGCAAGCAGATGCATGCAGAAAAGGAATATTTCACAATACAGAAAAATAAACAAGAAAACAAAGAGGAAATGTACAACAGATGATTAGTAAAGTAGAAGTTAAGCAAACAGAATCAGAACTCATAGATTATTTGTGAAGTGAAGGATTTAGTGTAGAAAATCTAGCATAAGTAATGTTGCATCATGATGGAACAAGAAATCCCCAGATTAAGGAGCAGCAAGTAGAGGGGGAGGTATCTGAAGAAGTATGAACATGGGAAAGAAAAAGTTTTAGTATGGTGCAATGTTTATGCAAAGGAGAAAGCAAAACTAATTGATATTAAAAAAAAAAAAACAGCACCAAAGATATTTGAAGAGAAATACAGAAAAGGGTAGACAGACATGGAAAATTTCACAATAAAAAAATAAGAAAACAAAGGGTAAAGCAGAAAAAGAGGATTAGTAAGGCAGAAGTTAAATAGAAACTGAAGTTATGGATTATTTGTGAATTGAAAGATTTAATGTACAACATCTCCTTAATCTGGGGGCATTTGAAAACTTGCCACATGGTGGTGCACTGGATCCTTCTGTAGCAGACTGATACAAAAGAGAAGATCAGCAATACTTAGAAAGATAGATGTGGAAAAAGCAACATAGAGTACCCAAACAGACCAGTATCTATCATACATGGGTTCACTTCACTTTGCAGAAAAACCTATTTGTCGAATACCTTTTTGCCAAACCCTATTTGTCAAAGCCTTAATCCATCGAATGTTCATTTAAGCGAAATATTTCCCAAGGGGAAAAACACTTGCCCATCATCGGGAATTTGCCCTTTTCCCCCTGCAGTGTGATCCTGGAGTTGGTATATTTAGTTGGGGGGAGGGGTTGTTGGAGGCACAGGCCCCCAACTGGGTGGGTTTTAAATTTTGTAAATTTTGTGACAGTCATTTGGTTTGTCAAGTGTTTTTTCCCCTTGGGAAAATTTTCACTTAAATTAGCATTCAGTAGATTAAGGCTTCGACTAACAGGGTTTGACAAAAAGATATTCAACAAATAGGTTTTTCGACAAAGTGAGTAGACTCATCATACACTATTACAAGAAATAAACTAAAAATATCAGCACAGACAGAAAAACTTAGAAGATATTGAGATAAATATAAAGGAAAAGTACAAAATAAGCCATTCATTGATGACCCAAAAATGTTTTACAGAGAACTTGGAAACAAAGAAAAAGGAATGGAAACACCATCCAAAAAAGAAGAAGACATAGATACATTTTGGAGAAATATTTATAAAGACCTTATGGAACGTAATAAAGATGCTGAATGGATAGAAAAATTTAAAAAATCTTTAAGGAGCTCTAATGCAAAGGACATGAAATTGGATGAAGTAACGGCCAAAGAAATTTAAATAGAATGAAGAAAAACTCCTAAATGAAAAACCCTGGGCCCAGCTGGAGTACTTAACTTTTGGCAAAAAAGTATTAACATATTTGCACAAATATTTAGCCTTGAATAATTACTACTTATAAGTGCATCCTGAACAGACACCAACCTGGTTAACAGCAAGAAAAATTATACTTCTCCTTAAGTGAAGCTGCAAGCCATCGTAAAAACTATAGATCATTGAATGGCCTACAAATGATATATAAACTATATACTGGAAATGATGCTGAAACAGTTTATAGTCATTTAGAAAAAAACTCAATTATGGCAATGGAACAAAAGGGTATTAGAAGGAACTCATATGGAACAAACATTATTTTTTGCTAAATAAAACCATAATAGAGAATTGTAAAAATGGGAAGAATCTAAGTATGGCATGATACCACTGCTTTTTAGTTTTATCTTTAACCCATTAAGCTGTTTACCTAACAGATTAGGCCATGGTTATAATTTGGCTCTGAGAAAACAACCTTGTTTAAAGACTTCTCATCTACTTTTTGTAGACAACTTAAAAATGAAAGTTGTGTACTTATAAAATACATCTGTGTTGTCTCATTTTTGTCAGGTTCAGCCTTTGGGTTGTCAGATCTGATTGGATCTGACCTCAGCACATTTTTCTAAAGCTGTAGCTCCAAGGCTCTGACATCTCCCCTAACCATAATTCCCTCCTCTTTACTAAATTACCTCAGATTGAGTTTGCTGACTTACACCTAGAAAAATGATTTCCTCCTATAACTGTAAAAAACATTAGGTGTTACAGCTGGAGAACATGCTAATAACATAGAAGGTACAAAAGGAAATTTTAACAGACAGAGACTTAGGTGAGGTCTGCTCGGTCATCATAAGATGACAATGACAATATTGGAAGGGAGAAGGAGAGAAAGTTGTTGAACCAGGCAAAAATGAGACAATGCGGATCTATCATTATGGTAGGTACATAACTTTCATATCAGATGTTGTCCATTTTATTTATTTAACATTTGTTTACCGGGAAAGTCAGACTTGGAAAGAGCCAACTTTCAGCAGAGGCCTGGGAAGAAATGCACCAGACACATGTCTTTGTAATGTGGGAGGAAACCGGAGTACCTGGAGAAAACCCACATGAATGCAGGGAGGACATACAGACACCAAACAGAATGCACCCCAGCTGAGAATCGAACAAGAGAACCTCTTGCTGTAAGGTTACAATGCAAACCGCTGCACCACTGTGCCTTTCATCTGATTCAAGATCTGTCTTTGGGACAGATTCCCCAGCTGCAAAAAGCACCTGGTTGTCATCAAGGAAGGACATTCCTGAGAATACTGGAAGCAAAGGCGGAATGTGCTCTGGAGTGCACATCCAGTTTGTAGTGAGACACAAGGTGTGAACCGTGGACCATGTTGCTACTGCTCAAAAGTCATCAATGAGAACTCTCTTCATGAATGCGTGGAAGTAGCTATTGTTCTTATGGGATGTGCTTTTGATTTCATGTGTAGGGATAAACCTTGACCATTGTAAACAAAAGAAATGCAGCCTGACAGCCATTTGGAAACTGTGACTTTTTAGATGCTTTTTCCCAGTTTCACTTTAAATAAGGATATGAATAGCTTATCTGGATTTCTGATAAGCTTGGTTCAATGTAAATAAAATCTGAGCTGTCTGTGAACATCTAGCATCTATAGTATATATTCCCCTTTGTTTGAGAACCTGGGGAAAAAGAATGGCAAGTCAACTGACTGATTCAAATTTACTTTGGATGTTACCTTTGGTAGAAAGGAAGAATTTGTTCTCAGCACTAGTCTATCTTTATGGAAAACGAGGTATGGTTCTTTGCATGAAAGTGCTTGAAATTCAGAAGTCTGTCAAGCAAATGTAACTGCAATAATAAATGGTCTTTTATGAGATATACTTGACATCTACTGAAGCTGCTGGTTTGAGTTTTTTTGGAGTTAAGGCTTGAAGCACGACAGTAATGTCCCATGGGGGAACTGGATCCTTTATTTGGCGTCTGAGTAAGAAATCACTCTTGAAGAAGGATTTGGAGATTTCAAAAGAGGCTATAGAGGTGCCAATATGCTCTATGTGAAAATTTAATATGATGGCCATCTACACCTTGATAGTGGAGAAACTAGACCATTTCTGTAAAAGTTCTAATAGGAAATCTAAGATCGATGGAAGAGGAGTGGAAAGGGGATCTCATTGTCTCAAAGAAGCCCAAACAGAAAATGTTTTCCACTTGCTTTAATAAATCTTTTTGGTAGAGTTTTTGATAGGCAAAAATAATATGAACCACCAAGGAGGAAAACTTGACATCTCTGGCTACTGTTAGAATTGGAAAAGCTATGCAGTTAACTTTAGAGTTTTTAGATCTGGTAGAGGTAGTCTAGATAGGTGACTCAGAAAATGTGAATTGGAATCCAACACCCAAGGAGGGTGTATCAAATGAGGCCAAAGGAAGGGAAGCTAAACTGTTGGGGCCAAAATGGAGCAATGAGGATCACCCTCATATTGCACCTTCTGCCCTCCTGAATACATTTTATCAAAAGTGGAATCAGGGTAAAAGCATAAATGAGACCTGAGGGCCAATTGTGAACTACAACATCCCTCAGTGGCTGTCCCTGTGGAGGGACTAAGGCAAAGAAACTGCTACACTTGTTCAGGTGTGAGACAAAGAGGCTTTAGCAAAGTTGGCCCCAGCAGCTGAAAATTGTTGTTGCCACTGTCTAGTTGAAGGACCATCATGAGGCAGTAAAACTGACCTGCTCAACTTGTCAGCTAGCATATGTGACATCCCTGGGATGTACATTGCTATCCGAAAATAATAGGAAGACCTCACCCATTGTCGCACTGTTATGGCCTCCTGGCAAAATGGATATGATTGTGTTCCCCTTGTTTGTTGATGTACCAGCCCACTGCCATGTTGTCCATCTGGATGGAAATCACACCCTTTGGAGGGAGGTCTTAAAAAGGCTGCAAAGCTAGAAGGCCCAGTCTCATCTCCAAGACACTGGTGTGAAGGTTGGCCTCTAGGGGTGACCAAGCAACTTGATCTGTAATCTCCTCTAAATGCCTTCCCCACCCCAGAAGGGATATATCTGTGGTTACTGTGGCCAAGGGGACTGGTGGACAAAAAGGTCTTTCTTCCATTACTGATGAGGAGGTCTTCCAACATTTGATATGATCTCTGCAAACTTGAGTGAGACGAATCTTGGCATGGAGGGACTGCACACTTTGCAACCACTGGACTAAAAGAGGCCACTGTAATAGTGTCATGTGGTATTGTACCAGAGAGCTAATGTGATGGTAGGGGCCATCAAACCTAACAGTTGAAAAATCAATCTTGCTTGAGGAATAGGACATTGAATTATGAGAGAAGCCACTATACATAAGGCTAGCAGTCTAGCATCCAGAAACATGGAAATTTGAAAAACTATGTTGATGTGACATCCTATGAACTCTATTGGATGAGTGGGAGACAGCTGTTTTTTTTTGATTGATTGACTGTAACCCCCAGTATATGTGTAAGGTGGAATAATAGTTTCTGTTGTTGTACCTGCAGATCCCTGGAAGTAGCAGTAAAGAGACAATCATCTAAGTATGGCAAGACCTTGATCCCTTGCAGTGGGAGATGAGCCACTACCAGTGCTATACCCAGGGGTCTGTGGTGAGACTGAAGGGAACTGCTCTAAACTGAAAATGATTGGCATCCAGACTGTAATGGAGGAATCCCCTGGATTGTCTCTGTATCTTTATGTGATAGCATAGATCTTGGAGATTTAGAGACCGCACCCAATCGTCATTCCTCAGCAGAAGTAATATGGACTGTATTGTGACCATTCTTAACTCTGTGTATCTTACAAATTGATTGAGATGGGTTTGGTCCAAAATTGGCTTGATGTCCCCTCTCTCTTTTTTTTTTGGGAATAAAAAGAACCTGGAATAAACTTGAGAATGCAACTGGTCACTGGGGACCCACTGGATGAATCTTTTTTTCTAGCAACTTTGAAACCTCTGTTGCTACAGATTCTAACTGACTGAGTGGGACATCGGGAATTTTTAACTTCGCCTTTGGAAATTATATAACCTTTGATGATTATCCTTAGCACCCAGGAATGCTTACGGATGTAAGAATAACAGCCTAGACTGTGACAGTTGGGTAATCCTTCAGGAGTACTGACAGGGTTTCTCGGTTAAAGGACCACAAAAACCTTGATTATGCAGGCTGCCTCTGCCCCAGGGTGGCATCCATTTGAATCACTTCCTCCTCCTCCTTTATCTTGAAGGTGGGGTCTGTCTCCAGCGGTGTCTTGGTGATAACCCTGTGATTTTCTGAACCACATCTTCTTACCAAACTTAAACTCTCTTGAAAATAGTCACAGAAAAAATCCAAACAGCTACCTACTATCTAACAACTATCTTAAGCCTCCCTATTGAAGTGTTTGTACTCGAAATGCTGAGTGCTGAAAAGCCGAAAATTGCTCTTCCCCTTAAAACTTCTTTTTGCTGGGGGGGGGGGGGGTCAAGCACATCCTGCATCCCCCTCTCCCCTGAACCTATATATATACCTACTACAAGATGACTACATCTTGGAAAAAGGGAACATTCTGAGAAATGGTATCTTAGACTTAGTATATACAAGTCCGATCTTTTGGCCATTCTGTCTCCATGTTTCAGGACTCATTCTAGTAGGTCGCAACATTTCAAATGGTTACCCTATCTTAAATTGTTACATTACCAGATTGCTATAAGACTAACACTAAGAAAAACTATCTATTGAAAAATTCCTATAATAATAAACACAACTATAGAAAAATCTGTAACACTAAGTTAAAGGATTAGGGTGGAAACCAGAATAGCTTTTATTTATACAAAAAGAATGCTCTCTCTTATCGTGAAAAGAGGGCTCTCGGACACATGTCTGGAAAGTCCAGGCAGAAAAAAAAATCTGAGGTAGTTTAGTAGAGAAGAGGGTATTATGGGGAGGGGAGGAATCAGAACCTTGGATCTGCAGCTTTTGAAGAAGGCACAAAGGTCAGATTAGATTGGATCTGACAACCTAAAAGTTGAATCAGATGAAAATGGACAACGCTGGAGCCATATAGTTCATCAGATGAGCTAAAAACACAACTGCAAATGGTTAAAACTTTCACAGATGATATAAGAAAGTAATATGGTCTTGATAAATGTGCAAACGCAACATTTAAACCAGGAAAAATGCAGCACCAAGAAAATATCAATCTGAGACAAGAATGGGATACAAAGGAACTTCAGCAGGAAGAAGTGTATAAATATTTGGGAATTGATGAAGGATTGGCAATAAAACATGAACAAATGTGAATAAACCTCATTAAAGAATATTTCAGAAGACTAAAACTAATACTGAAAACTGCCGTGACATCTAGGAATAAAGTCCAAGTTATAAACCAGTTTGATCTTCCTGTTCTAACTTACAGTTTTGGGGTGATTGGCTGGCCCAAAAATGTAATGGATCAGTTGGATAGGAAATCAAGAAAAATGCTTCATGCTTTATCGAATGATATATAAAACTCTGTGTGTACCAAGATTATGTATCCCTTGTTCAGATGGAGGTATGGGCCTCCTTGAAATTGATTTAATGTACAGATGTACAGTCATGGGACTGCATATATATATATATATATATATATATATATATATATATATATATATATATGTGTGTGTGTGTGTGTGTGTGTGTGTTAAACTCACCAGATCCAAACATAGTGAAAGTTTTAAAACATGAGGAGTAGAAGTTTAAGATGACTTTCCTGTTTAGTTTAGCAGAAGAATAGTGGTGTCAAGTGGGAATGAAAGTTAAACCAGAAGTAGAAAAAAATCAGGCAGCAAATGAATGTACTCAAAAATAAAAGAAAGACTGTAAGGAGAAGGATTAGATGAGAAGGAAAGAAATGTGGAAAAGCCATAAATATTGTGGCAAGTATAAAGATTTCCTGGAACAACCTCATGTCAATCAGGATTTGATGCAGGAATGGTTAAGGAGAGCTTAACTGAAACCAAGGGACAAAAGGTAAATAATGATGGCATGAGATAGTGGACAATATACACATAGATTTACAAAGTCCATTGAACATGTGGGAGAAACAGACAAATGCAGATTCTATAAAAAAAGAACTGGAGTCACACATCTTGTTGCTGGGTGTGATGCAGTCACATAAGATGGCCTATATACTGAAAGGCACACTAATGTGGCAAGACTGTTGCACTGGGGCATGTACAAACACTACAATATTGAAGTAATACAGAAGCATTGGAAACAATAACCACAAAGCATTGTACAAAATGATGAAGTCTGTATCACATGGGATCACCTATTATCAACAGCTCAAAAAATAGATACGAGAAAACCAGATATAGTAGTCCAGGAAAAAAAGATGAAAGTAGCATTGGTCATTGAAATTGCTTCACCCAGTGATTAGAATGTCTTACATATGGAAAGTCAGAAAATACATAAAATACCAGGTTTTACAGGCAGAAACAAGAGCAATGTTTAAAAAGGATAACCAGACATTTTAAATAGTAGTAAGAATTTACAATTGCATTTAGATATGCTACTGATGCATGTAACTCCAGATGAATTACAGGAGGAATTCTGGGCACATTGCAGGTGCTGCAAAGAGTACTTTTGCCCAACATGAAAGACTGAAACAATACTAATTTTTTGAACTTTAATCATAGTCTGACTTAGGAATGGGGTCCATTCCCATCATAGTATTAGAAACCCAGAAGACACAGAGAAATTAAACCAGAGGAACCAAATGGAAAAGATAGATGGCCTGAGGAGCCATATTTGGCCACAGCAGAATTATGTACCAGTGGCTGAGACTCCTTTACAACTTTCTTCTTCTTCTTTTAAGTTCACAGTATTAGAAAAGCAGCCTTGAATGTGTGGAGAGTGAAGGGGGTCCATGGTCACTAACACTCAAAAAGAGGGAGTTATATGTGTCTCCTGAGATTAAAGTTTTTACTTAGACGAGTGGGCATTTCACATTTCAATTAATTTCATTCATTAACTTAAGGTTATAAACCAACATGAAGTCGATTATTATATATATTTTTTATATTTTTACAATCAACAAAATCTTATTATATGTATTATTGTATCAATTTATATGGAAACAAATTTTAATGGATGTGGTTCGTTAAAATTTAAGATATTTATTTTTGGTGGTTTTGCATCATGTGACTTAATAGGTATTTAAATACTGTGTTTACTGATGGCCTATTAATCTGATGAAGTTTTGTTAGAAACAACGAAACCGCTTATTCTGTGTCTTACAATTTTAAAATATTGAGCAGTTATTACGTGTGTGACTTTTGTGGTTCCCTACTCACTCACTGGTTTGTCTATTCTTCTTGCTGATTTCATAGTTTATAAGATTGAAACAATACTAATTTTGTGAACTTTAATCATACCTTGACTTAGGAATGGGGTCCATTCCATCATGGTATTAGAAACCCAAAAGACTCAGAGAAATTAAACCAGAGAGGCCAAGTGGAAAAGAGAGTCCAAGGAGACAGATTTGGCCACAGCAGAATTATGTACCAGTGGCTGAGACTCCTTCACAACTTTCTTCTTACAGAAGGGAAAGTAAGAATTTCCATATCCAAGCCGAAAAAGAGAGCTCACAAGCAAGTAGCTGAGCCTGGGTGAGTCGATGAACCTCTTGACAGGAAAAACTAAAGGTTTTAGGTAACATTTATTTACACACACACACACTCACTCTACACTAATATGTAGGAAATGGTAATAAAAAGCAGAGTCTTACAAAGTATGTCCACACAAGCACTTGACAAGAAAAAAAATCTCTTTGATAAAATGACAGTCCACAAAACAAAGATTTCTTAGCATAAAAATAATCTCTTCACAGAAAAAATTTTTTTTTTCATAGCAAAATAATATTTTAGAAGGTTTTCCCCAAAAGAAGACTTGTCTGCCTAGCATTGAAAAGATCACTAGCCAACTGTCAGTCCCACAAATCTCACAGAGACAAAGCACTTTGGTGGCAAGAAAGCACTAAAGTATTTGGTGCCCAAACTACCTTTTTATATGGCTCTGCTCAAGCCAGTGGCAGTTTGGGCATATAGAAAGTGCCCTGAAGCATTGAGAGTTGTCTCACAGTCATAACCGTGGCAAGGATATAACCCATATTGCTTAGGATACTGCAACAGTGATCTTAATGTAGAACATAAAGGAGTCTAATCTGTATTACATACTTATGATTTACAGTAGTCCTGGATCAAAACAGGTGTTTACTTGTTTACAAATCATGACCTATTCTATAGTATAGCCCTTGTAACTGTTATCATATCTTTTAAAATGTTGTTCAACATGAAAATATGTTCATTTTTTGCAATGATCTCAGCAGGCTATCTTTAGATCATTTGACTTGAAATTCATGAAACAAAATAAATAAGAACATCATGTCTTGTGGTATATAAAGAGAGTTACCAGTTCTTAGTCTAAAATGAAACACAAGTAACTTACCCTTTCTAGTTCACTAGTAAGCTCCAATATTTGGGATTGCAGCTGGGCATTTGTTTTAGTAAGATACCCACAATCTTCTGTCAGTTTGTTTCTTAGATATGTATCCTCCTCAGCTGACAATTCCTTGTCCCTTAGCTGCTGTCTCAGTTTTCTGATCTCTGCTCTGAGATAAGTACAAATAGAAATAATCACAGTATTTGACAATAACAAATCATGCATTATATGCCTCAGTAACTATGACATGTCTCACGTAAACTTATTATAATTTTTCAAAATTCATAACAAGTGGGTTCAGTACATTTCTATCAGGAAAAGACATGGATGATCCCTTATTAGTGCTGTGTTCATGAGGATACTAAATAGAAGCAATTAACTAGTTACTGCTGACTTTACTGTAAGGGCATATAAATCCATAGAGTTTCTACCTCATACATTTCCCTGATTCTAGCAATGTTATGGCATGTGAAGTTGGCAACTACATGATCATTGAAGATGAGGGACCAACTGCAACAGCCAGTGGAATAACATGCAGTCAATAATGGGTACCAGTAGTAGTTGCTGAGCATACACATGAAAAGGAGAAACACAAAATATACCTTTATACAGGTGGTACTTAGTGTGTCTAGTGGTCAGCTTGTGTTTCTCCTTACCATTAGTATATTCATAAACTACTCCTGAGCTGTCATTGGCTACACATCATTCTACCAACTGTTGCATTAGTCTCCCTTGTTTATGCTGACAGGGCAGGCAGAGACTTGGCATGCAAGCACACCCCCTGTTTCTACATTTCTGAAATAACAGGCTATGGTGCAATTAATTCTATGCAAGTTAAACTTTTTAACCTGAGCATCAAAACTGCACATTAATCTTTGAAACAAATTGGGTTCATAACAATTAAGTACATCAATAAAATATGTTGACATATAAATTAACAAAATTACAAAACATAGTTGTGTATATTAAATGCAAAAGGAAGCCTTCCACCTTAATGCATATGTGTGGTCGCATGCACATACACAGATATATATACATACTCATCCATGCACAAGCATGTGCACATGCGCACACACACACATACACACACACACACACACACACACATACACACACACACACACACACACACACACACACACACACACACACATACACACACACACACACATACACACACGCACACACACACTACGCAGTGAGACAGCAAGATCGGGATAAAATATAACCAACCCAGTGTTTACAGTGAGGCAAATAGCTGAGAAGGAGCTAGAGATTACGAATGCCCATTTCGACTCTTTCCACCACTTGGAGAAAGCATATGACAAGGTCCCAAGAAAGTTGATTTGGGCAGTCCTGTGATGTTATGAAGACCCAGAAACATTGGCAGAATTAGTACAGGCTATGTACTAGGACCCAATGACACAAATACAGCATTGGGTCTCACAGAGGTGTTCCTAGTGAGAGTTAATCAGCATCATGGTTCATCTCTGAGCCTATTGCTATTCATACCAGTGATGGGCTACAAACAGATCAAGAAAGGAGGTGTATGCAGACGATGTGGCATTACAAGCAAATTATGAACAAGATGTTGCTTAGGTTATATAACATATAGAAATATATGTGATGTATAATATTTGTAAATGTGAACTTGTTAATACAGTTTGATTACTTTTATATGAATGTAAATTTGCCTATGTCACAAGTGATAATTGAGTAAAGGTGTTAAAAAAAGAATGTCAGCAAAGGATAGAGAAATGGAATACAAAGTTGAAGGCACATGGGATGAACCTGAGTATAGACAAGACAGTTGTCATGGCAGCAAATTGGGGGAAATCAGAAGAAGATGGAAATTGAAATAGAAACAGTCTCAAGTATCTGGGGAAGGCTGATCAATGAGAAAGGAATATGAATGAGGAGGTCAAAGCTAGAATCAGAGGGGCAGCAGCCAACTGGCACAGTGTGTCAGGGGTAGTGCGTGACAGAAGAATGCCAAGGAATGTCAAAAGTAAGGTGTAGAAACAGTGGTGTGATCAGTACTACTGTATGGTACAGAAACGTGAGCAGTGAAAGATGAGCAGTTGAAGAAGCTAGAGGTGGTGGAGATGAAGTGTCTGAGATGGGTGGTGTGATGCACACTATGGGACAGATGAAGAAATGGGGACATCAGCGCAAAAGTAGCATTAATTGCAGAGAATGTCAAAAGGAGCAGATTAGGCCAAACTTAGGGAGCCTATAACAAGAAAACTAACCGGAGATACTGTAGAGGTATTAGAGATATTTCAGAAATTTTATGAAAATTTGTGTAACAGAGAAGTGTGGAAATCAAGAAAAAGCATAAATGGAAATATTTATAGAAGAGTTGTATATGCCAAGGTTAGAGGTATATGAAGCTCAGCAACTAACAGTTAAGATAGGATGTGATGAAATAAAAATGGTGATGTATAAACAATCTGCAGGAAAGTCTCCAGGAATAGATGGTATTCCATTGGAAATTTGGTAGTGAGGAGGGAAGAAAGTGATAAAGATCTGGAAGGTTTTCTTTAACAGTATTTTAAAAGGAAGGGAGGCACCAACATCATGAGACAAAAAGCTGTAGAGGATGTAATACATAAAGCCAGCAAAGAACCATCTGATCCAGCTTCATATAAGCCCATTTCGATTTTAAAACATAATTATAAAGTATTTATAACTAAAATGGCTAAAAGAAAGGCAAAGGTAATGCCAAAGTTGATAGATATGGACCAGTGTGATTTTGTAGAGGGGAGGCAAACATTTGACAATATTAATAGAAAAATGATGATCTAGAGGGAAGCAGAATGTAAGAAAATTTGTTATTGTCATTGGTGAGTCTTGATGTAGAGAAAGCATTTGACAGAGTAAGCTGGGATTTCATGTGAAGGGCAATGGAAACATTTGGATTTCCTGATACAATAATAAGGTTAATTAGAAGGATATATGAGAGATCAGAGACAAAGATCAAAATGATAAGTTGTGTTTTAATAGAGGAACCAGGCAGGGGTGTCCTCTTTCCCATTTGTTATCTGCAATATATTTAGAACCACTGCCAAACAGAATAAGGGACTCAGAAATTCAATGATGTAATTGGTTTGGTGTTCAGGAAAAGTTGGCTTTATTTGCAGAAGATATTATTTTGTACCTGATAGAGCCAGAAAAAGACATCTCAGTGTTGAGGATCATTCTGAGACAGTTCTGGATTTTTTCAGGATATAAGTTAATGAAAATAAAAAAAGGCTATAGCTATAAGCAATGTACTAACACATGGTTCAGCAATACCTATATTTATGGGAACATATTAAACTGAAATATTTAGGAGCATGTATTAAAATGATTCAGTTATAGCAGCTAAGGATATGTAAGAAGAGACTAAACAAAAAACAATACAAAAATTGAGAAACTGGAAGCTGTTGTCTATGGATATCAATAGCATGATACACAGAGTAAAAATGTTTTTAGTCTCTTCAGTTTTATACGCAGGTCATGCATATTTTTTACAAACTAGAGGAGAAGTTTTGGATAGCAATTAATAAAGAGTTGAAATATTTTATTTGGCATGGGAAGAGGGCAAGAGTCAAGTAGGATAAGTTGATCCTCCCAACAGAGCAAGGTGGTTGAGGATTACCTGATTTGAAGGGATATTTTAGAACTACATAGTTAAGATTCTTATATATAACACAAGCAGCTACAATTCAAAGTGGAAAGGGATGATGATGAAGCAGGGGAGCAATTCAAGAAATAAGGAAAGATGGGATTTTGGATGCAGATGCTTAAGAAGAATAATAACAGTCATACAGAATATTAAATTCATAAAGTAGCACAAAGTATACTAAGAACTAAGCCAACATGGGAATGGAGAAAGAAGATGCTTCTGGATAGGGATGAATGCAATTAGGGGGACAAAAAATAGGGAATAGGGAGATGGAATTTACTGGAGGAAGCTGGTAAAGGAACCAAGGAATTAGGAACAAATGATTAGAGAGGGAAAGGTAATAGAATGGGAAGAGGCCAATAAGACATTTGGATTGCAAGCTAGTGATTGCCTTCCCTATCAGGGACTGATATCAAGGTACAGAAAAAGAGAAAGTAACAGGGGAATTCTAAATGTAAGACTTACACTGGTTGAGTGTTAATTGAACCTAGAACACATGCTGCTGTTAAAAAGGGATAACTAGTAGGGTGTGTACAATATTGCACAATAACTATAGGAATCAATCAGAAGAGGTCAGAAAAGTTGGGAAAAGAGTTTAGATATGCAATTCATAAAGAAACTATGGGAGGACATATGTGTAACTCCCAAATATGCAACAAAATCTAAAAGATTTAGGATGTTTGCCTGTAAGTGTTTGCATAGATACCTTTTACCCCAAGCAAACACCAAAGAATTTTTCCTCAGGTAGATGACAAATGTTGGAGGTGTAATGGGGAAGAAAGAGGTACCTGGGAGCATATGTTCTCTGAGTATAATGAGTTGACAGACTTTAATTTTTTCCTGCAGTGTACTCCTTCTGGAATACTGGGTGAGCAAATAAGTGTAGCTACGGAATTTTTTTTTTTCAGTTGGGATACAGGATCTGAATTGCTTAGACCTAGGAAGGCCCTTATGTTTAATTCTGGTGGCTGTCAAAAAGCAATTACTAGAAAATGGAAACCAAAATCTTTATACAGACTTTTAAGAGGATGTGCAACAATTCTGCAGTAATATTAGTAGTAATAGTAAATATTGTAATAGAGATAAAAAAAACAGAAGGTGGGATCTTTAGAAAAGGACAGGAATAAATTACATAGAAAAAATTGGAAATTGCAGGAACAATATATGCAGAAAAATGTTCTGGAGGATGAATGAGGTTTAAGAGAAGGAAAGGAATGAACAATTTGAATAATGTTCCATTGATAATATGACATAATATATGTGATGTATAACATTTATGAATGTGAACTTGTTAATATAGTTTGATAATTATTATATAAATAGAAGTTTGCTTGTGTCACAAGTGATAATTTAATAAAGGTGTTAAAAAAATTAAAAGAAGAACAGATTACAGTTGATTGGGTATACCTGCAGGAAAGCAGAAGACAATCTGCGAAGACAATTTTGGAGAGACAGTAAGAAGGCAACAGGAAACAAGGGAGTCCAGAAAATAAATGGATGTGTTGCATGAGAGAAGATCTGCAACAGTCAGGCTTGACTACCAAAGAAGGTAGGAGAGTGGCACTGCATTGAGATAGATGACAACAGTTGAAGAGACCCCCTGATCTCATGTAGAAAATGAGAAAAGGGGGGAGGGATGATGGTGATGATGGGTAAAATTTGATTAGTATAGCATTCGACAACAATATATACATTTTGATCCATTCAGATTTTACACATTTTGCATTTCTTCTGCAAAGAGGTGTGGAAGTGGAAAAGATGTTGGACCAGGGAATACAAATCTGGACATGCATGCCCAGATAGCTTATACTTACCTCAGAGCTCTACCTCATATTCTTTTCCTACCCTCTGCTCTCTCTGTACTACCTCTTGCTCCATACACTTATCTTGTCCCTGCATGGCCAATTACTTATTACTAAGGTTCCATATATTTTCTTTTCCTACATTGGAGTCTTACTCTTTATTCTTCCTTTCAAGTTTGACTACATTGGACCTTTATATTTGTTGAAACCCTGTATATTTGGTTTACTGGCTACTTTCTACTCCTCCATTTCATTTCATCTTCTGATACATCTACTACCTTTTCTTCAAGCTTGTTTCTCCTCAGAATAAATACTAGAAGATGTTCTTCTTGAGAGGTGTAGATCAATATGTGTGTACAGCTTTAAGAAGCTTTTAGGGGCTTACACAAGTGTATAAATACTGAGCACTTGTGAGCCTGACTGTCATTTTGTAGTAAGCTGTTGAGATGTATGCATGTATGTCTGTATAGTCTGTCTGTTAATCAGTTTGCTTATATTCTGTAATGCTGCTCTTCATCCTAATGTGTTTCTGTGTAATAAAGCATATAAACGAACTACCCCACCTGTTCATCATCTATACTAAAGAGGGACGAGTGACAGAGTGTCAGAAGTGGGATCTAGATTCCTGAGTTCGAGATCGAGAGGCACTTAGTTAAGATTGGAGGAATATACAGGAGTGACTCATCCCTACTGCATGTATAACTTGCAAAACAGGTCAGAAACGAATTTTAGGTATTAAAACTTGCACAAACTATTTCTTATTTGCAAACTATGAAATGAGGCATTCAGAACACTCTAAATGAATTTCTAAGCAACAGAAATATTTAAATAACTATAGAAAATGTTTGAAATAAAGTCTGAATTGTATAAAATGAATAAAATAAGGGAAACAACCGCATTTTTTCACTAAGCACTACATTTTTGCATTAATCAAAGCTGTTCGAGTTGTCTGAAGTGTCCGTATCTTTGTGCAGTGTTAGACTACAGTTATTTCACAAAATGCAGACATTTCAAAACATAGTTCACAAAGTACAGTATTTCAAACAGTTTATTGTGCATTTGAATGTTATTACAATCACATATAGCAGCTTGTTCATATATAATTATAGGGGCCATATTTTTCAGTGTGTTTGGGCATAATTTGTTGGCATGACAGACAGATTTCATAGACCAGCTCCACTTGTGTTTTACAATAATATTGCAGAGAACTGGAGAGTGCACCATTTTCATACAGGCTGCATTTTCTGAGAAAGATGATCTTGCAAAAGCATTTATTCCGCTTAATTTAGCTGGTTCAGAAGCCATAGAAAAGGAGCGTTCATTTGTGTATGCACCTGCTGTCTTTGCAGGAGAGGGGAAAAAGCATCATATAGTTGTACTGGCTGATTCAAGGGAGGACAAGAGTGCTTAAAATGTAAATTTAGAGAAATATGTAACTCCTAAATTAATATTATAATGGAAAGGCACTTATTTTATACAAGGGATCAAAAGTCAGGTGAAACTTTTGCATCATATATAACTGATTTGAGAAACTAGGCTAAATGTGCAAATTTGGTGATTTAAGGAATGAGCTGATAAAAGACAGATTTGTATGTGGTATTAAAGATGATGTTGTGAGAAAGATTTTGCTTTGTGAGAGTGATTTAACTTTGAATCTGGCCAATGAGATTTGTCAGATACATGAGCTTACAGAAAAGCACACAAATATGCTTACAAATGAGATGCATGCTTCCAGTAATTTCTAAAGCCAACTTTGATAGTATGCAGTATATGGTTAAAAGAAACAGGCTCAAACACATGGCAGCAACAGTAAGCCCTGCAACACTCACAGGGAAACCCAGTAGCTTTCTAGCAAGTTTCAGAGCACACACAGTCTCAGTGAAGCATGAGTGAGTCAGCAGACTCAAAGAATGGGGCCCCACCCAGTTTTATAGCCAACTGCCATAATTGTGAAGAAAATCATGAGCCTAAAAAAAGAAAAATGTTTAGCTTTTGGTCAGCAATGTCACACATTCTTTTATTAAAAGGGAACATTCCAAGAAACAAGTTGATCAGTTAGAAAGCCATGACCCTACTTTTTCTGTTGATGGTGTGTCAGTGCTTCAGGAAACAGTCAATGCAGTAGATTTATTGACAAAAATGAAGTATTTTGTACTGTTCAGATAAATGGGAGATCCATGGAGCTCAAAGTTAACACAGTTTCAAAGTGCAATGTTATGTCTGCAGAAACATTTGCTAGAGCATGTGCTGGTGAAAAGCTTGATTTGGCAAAGTGTGTGAAGCTTGTTGCTTATGGTGGTGAAGAGATTCAAACTGAAGCTCGGTACTACTTTCATGTTTTTCTGCTGGAAGAAGCTACAACTTGTAATTTTATGTGGTCAAAAGGCATGTACAATCATTATTAGGACTCAGAGACAGTTTGAAAATGGGACTAAGGACACCCATCATGTTAGCTTAAAAGACCACTGTTCTAATTTCATCCAGTATATTTTCTCTACCTATGCTGATCTTTTTGAAGAAAAACTAGACAAACTTCCAGTTGTGTACTCCATGAAGTTAGACCCAGATGTCAGCCCAGTTGTCAGGCCAGCTACAGTTCCAGTAGCTATGCAGAACAGAATCAAAGCCAAGCTTGATAAAATGGTGCAACAAGGTGTAATTTGTTCAGTTGATGAACCTACTGAATGGGTACCGTCCATGGTGGTAGCTCATAAGAAAAACTTAGATTATATCAGAATATGTATTGATCCATGATATTTGAACAAAGCACTGAAAAGAACATATCATCCAATGTGTCCAGTCAAAGACGTTGCAGCTCTGATGCCAAATGCCACTATTTTTTCTGTCTTGGATACAAAGAGTTAATTTTGGCAAATTTTGCTTGTCAAGAAATCCTTGTTGCTAACTACATTCAGTACTCCTTTTTTGGCAGGTACAGATTTTTGAGAATTCCATTTGGGATAAATTCTGCCAGTGAAGTCTTTCAACATGCAATGGAGCAAATTTTTTCTGGGTATCCTTGTGCTATTATAGTAGATGATATTCTAGTAGGAGGTAATGGTGAAGCTGAGCATGACAGTAACCTCAAGAATGTTCTGGAAAGAGCACGTCAAGTGAATCTTAAGCTGAATCCTCAGAAGTGCAAGTTCAGGTTATGTGAAGTCACGTATGTTAGTCATTTGTTTACCAGTTCAGGCTTACGACCAGATCCTTCAAAGCAAACAGCTGTTCTTGAGATGCCAGCTCCATACAATGTTCAAGCCCTTCAGTGTTTTGCCATGGTTAACTAGGCAAGTTCATTCCAGACTTAAGACAACTAGCAGCACTGCTTAGAGAGCTGACATGCAAAGATGTATCCTGGTCATGGTTGGAATAGCACCAAAGAGCATTTGATCTCCTGAAACAGAGAATTGCCAGTTCCCCAACTCTCAGATACTATGATGTTCACAAACCAGTTACCCTTTCCTGTGATGCTTTGAAATTTGGTCTTGGTGCAGTCATTCTTCAAGAAAGTCAACCTGTTGCCTCTGAATCTAGATCTCTAACCCAAACTGAAATACCGTATGCTCAGATAAAGAAAGAACTCTTGGCAATTGTGTTTGCATGTTGGAAGTTCCATGGTTATATTTACGGTAGACCTATCCAGATTGAAACAGACCACCATAAGTCACTATTTTGAGAAAGCCTATGCATACACCTCCAGCCAGATTGCAGCGTATGGTGTTGACATTGCAGAAATACAATTTCAATCTTGTCTACACAAAAGCCAAACTTCTTTATCTTGCTGAACAGCATGAGAATGAGCAACTTGATTTTGAAGTCATGGAAGTGAGAATTGTTTCTGCCAAACATCTTGCTGAGCTTAGAAATCACACAGCCTCAGATCCTGTTTTACAGAAGCTCAACCACTTTATCGATCGAGGATGGCCTTCAAAGCACTCTAGTTTACCTTAAGAAGTGCAACCTTATTTTCCTTACAGAAATGAGATTTTTGTCTGACAATGTTATCGTCATGAAAGGTCCAAAAGTCATTGTTCCAAAGTCTTTGCAACCAGAGTATATTACTATCTTGCAGCGTGGCCACCTAAGAACTGACTCTACTAAAAGGAGGGCAAGAGGACTAGTATTTTGACCTTCTATGTCAAAGGATATTGAGAGAGTGCTTTTATCTTGTTCTGTATGTAACAGTACAAAGCCACATCAACAGATTGAACCACTTCAGCTAAACCATATTCTGAACTACCTTGGCCAACAGTAGCCACTGACATTTTTGAATGGAATGGTCAACATTACTTGGTGTTAGTAGACTCTTATTCCAATTGGTTCAAGATTGATCTACTTCCTAATCTAGCTTCCAGTACTGTCATTACTAAGATGAAGTGTCATTTTGCAGTACATGGTAGTCCGCACAAAGTTATTTCTGACAATGGCACATAGTTTACTAGCCAGCAGGTCAAAAGATTCACAGAAGAATGGGACTTTATCCATGTTACGAGTAGTCCTGAGCACCCGCAGTCAAATGGTTTGGCAGAATGTGCAGTTCAAAGTGCGAAAAAAATTACTAGAGAAGTCGAAACAAGACAATAGTGACATTTCCTGAATATCCTGAATCTCAGAAAAAGAAATATTCCTCATGATAAACTTCTTGGTTCACCTGCCCAGAGACTTCTTTCAAGACAAACCAGAACCACATTACCAGTCAGCAGTAGTTTGTTGGTTCCAAGTGTTAAGAATAAAAGATCAGCGAAAGCCTATCTGTTAAAGAAATACCTAGCACAGAAGTCTTACTATGACAAGTCCAGCAAACTGCTCAATCCATTACGTGAAGGAGAGGCAGTGAGAATGTAAATGTGCAAAAGTTATGATCGAATTGGAATCATGAAGAATATTTGTCCACAGTTGAGATCATACATTGTAGAATTTCAAGGAGCAGAATTTAGGTGGAATCAGAAACATTTGATGCTGGTGTCTGAGCCTGTACCACAGCACCTAGCCTGTGAGAAAGACTTTATCTCAGAGTGAGTTGTCCAACGTTCCAGTTCCAGAGGATGTTCCATTAAATATCCCTGTTTCTGTGATGAATCCTGAAGTTCCTGATACGAGTTGTTCACCAAAGACTGTCCCTGTTGCTAAACCCAGTTTTGATTACTATATTACCAGATCAGGTTGTATTTCCAGACCATGTTAAAGATACACGGCAACTTGGAAATGAACATTGTATTTGTTTCTAATGTCTATATCATTGTGTGCCTTATTCCAATGCCATTTCATTGAGGGCAATCTATTTAAGCGGAAGGATGCATATCAATATGTGCATACAGCTTTAAGAAGCTTTCTAGGGGCTTACACAAGTGTATAAATACTGAGCACGTGCAAGCTTGATATCCATTTTATAGTAAGCTGTTAAGATCTAAGCATGTATGTCTGTATAGTCTGTCTGTTAATCAGTTTGTTTATATTTTGTAATGCTGTTGTTCATCCTGTGTTTATATGTAATAAAGCATATAAATGAACTACCCCACTTATTCGCCATCTCTACTAGAGAGGGACGAGTGACAACAGGGTACCTTCACTGTCATAAACTAGCACATTTCTCATGATAAATATGCTTTTAGGACTACCTCTCACATCTGCATTTTTTTTTACACTGATCTACCATTTACTGAATGTATAAGGTACTGTTTCCTTTGTTACTTCTCATTATGAGGTTTTTGGCCTTAGCTTCTTTGGTCTAGATTGCACACAACTGTTCCAGTAAGTAACACCTAGCTCATAAACTCTTCATGCTCTCTCAATTAAGATAAATATTTTCCTACTAATGATATTGCTGTCAGTAGTAAAAATTCAGTGTAATTAGTTGTCTTCACTAGAAGAAAAAGAGCATGTGAGCATAAACTGCCACCAGAGCCATGTCCTTATCATATCATGTTTTTGATCAATACTAAATGACAGACAGACAAATATGGTTTCAAACCGGTTCTCTGTCTATTATCCAGAGGGGATGTCCTTCAACCACAATCTTTTTTTTCTGTCATTTGTTTCTGTGGTTCTCTATTATTATTTCACTCACAGTCATTTTTTGTTTCTGTCACCTGTTTCTATCTTCCACATCCTAGTTTACCAGCCACCCTTTCTAGCCGTTTTCTTTTCTCTACTAATTTCCCCTTTGCCCCACAATCATTATAGAACAGATCCTGAGTTACTAATTCTGTTACTATCAGTATTTGCATTTCTCTGTACTCTTCCTACTCCGTTCCATTTGTAAACTGTCAATAAATTAGTTTCTCCTTGAGTAAATAAAATTTGTTTGCTAACAGTGCCCTGGATCAAATTGGTCTTTTGAAACAAGGAGGCCACAATCCCAGAACAAGGATATTTTTCTTGGCATGAATATAGATATGTACAGTGATCCCATTTAGTACAGACCTCTTACCAATGTAACTAATTGGTTGATATCAACATGATGGGTAAGACTAGACGTTTTGTGCCATAGATATTATTCTGATGGCACCAAGCCAGACAAATATCATTAATTTGATCCTGATTATCTGACAGATGACTTTTGCACTTCCTCACTGAGCATCAGTTGCTGACTTGTCGGAACATGGGCTAAATTCTTGGCTAGGCTTGTAAGGGCCTCAGGGCCAGTAGCCTAGTAACTTCCTATGATCTTATGATCCTAAATACATTGTCTAAAGGAATGGAATGCAGAAAAAATATTTTTTCTGCTATCAAATCCCTGGATTTCCTCTGTGTCTGCACATCATCTTAGTTTTCACAGCTGAGTTAATATACTTATTGGTTATCAGGGCTCAGATTTATAATCTTTGGCAACTTTGTCTTCAGTTGAAACTTTATTAGTCATAAACAACCCAAAAAATTAAAATTAAACTGCTCTCAAAATGAATCTGCAAACTAGACTACTTGCTCCTTTTCTGTAGGAAAAATCAAAGAGCCTTGTTTGATGTTCTTGTGTAACTCTTAGTCTTTGAGTCTGTTGCATTACTCAGAACTATCTATGATTGAACATTCATGACTAAATATTAATTATAGCTGTTTGTCATAGTTCTCAACTCTGCATTTCACTGTGTGCGATAGCACAATTTTTTCTTATCCAAGTGTGCATGTAACCTAAAATAACTCAACAATGTTATTACTATAGTGCTTGCTCAGCTCTAGGTATATGAAATTACTGCAGACTTTTAGCATGTCCTCATAAAAGTCTGTGTACAGCAAATTATCTTCTTTTTTTTCATCCCTTCTTACCCAGATCTTCAAGTCACTACAACATACTTCTGATCTTGTTAAAGGTTTTTTTTTTTTTACTGGGGATTTGCTGCATTTTATATATATGGAATACCTTAGCTAGTATGTGCATTAATATACTACAGAAAGTTTAGAGTGTTATTGTTGGACCTTTGAAACTGTATACCTGCTCCTAGTTAAAATGTTGCAGCTCTGTTTCCCATAGGATTTACTGGGTTTGAGAAATGTATGGGCTAGTGCAAGTCTCAGTAGCTGTTTTCTATTTTTATATTTCTGGGTAGTACAAACTGGACAATGGTCATTCATTGTGGTTGGGAGAATTTGTAGGGCTGACAATTTATCAGATATGTTTGTGATAATTATATATAGATGTAGGATTGCACCTTTGCCTGTCAATTGATAGGATTTGGTAACTCTTCACACAAGTTGGTCAAGATGTTTTTGCTAGATTCCTATTTAATATTTGTGTTATCTATCTGGCTTTTCCTTTACTGTTTCTGTGTCCATCTGTCATCAATATGTAGTGCAAGGAGCATGGTGATTGCACTCTGATATTCGGAAAAAGATAAATTAGTTAAGTGCTAGTATAGGACGAGATCCAATCTTAATGTTAAGCACTCTTTGCTTAACTTGTTAAGGTCATGTTTCACATTAGGCAGTTAAAGTAGCTAGACTCAAATGTCTGCCATAATTTAGTGACTACAATACTCAGTAGTTTGTCTGAAAACCAAATATGTTATGAGGAACAGGCCAAACATATGAGGCAAAAATATGAAAGTTCTGTGAAAAATCTGGACATTTTAGATGCATGGCAAGGTGACTAAAAACATAAGATACTGAGTTGCACTGCCTGTCAGACTGCTCACAAAACTCTTTATGGCTCTGAAAGCCAGCAAAACGCTTAGCATTTTGTTTACTGTAACTAGTAGTATAGTAGTACATTGGCAGATAAACTTCCATACTACAAAGAATTATGATCAGATCTCCATTCTATCCATTTTCAAGCTTCACTCTCAAGGTGAATTTCTTGGCATCCATATCTCAAACACATAATAAGCAGCTTATAACTGGAGACCGGATCATAGAAGATAGAGCTGATATGAATAATGTGGTGATGAATAATTTTGTACTATCACCAAGTGTCCCCTCCATTGTCACCCAGTTGGGACTATTATCACTATTACTGGCTATTAGTTTGGGGCTGATGTTGGCTCCTTTATCAACTTATATTATCACACCTCCCCAACTCTCTTACCTGGCTAATTGTCTGTTAAGCTGTAATACTTCTTAGTAATACAAGGAGACATTACTATCTGTTTTTAGACAAGAATATTATTTGGGGATCATATGCAGAAAACTATATTTCCATTTGTGTTTCTGTTATTTAGGCTTGCTATGTTCATTTACACTAAGCATAGTCCTTTTACTTTTGTTGCTGACTAATGATCATTTAGAGAAACACAAACATTTATTTATTTATTGGCATTTGATTACCGGGAAAGTCCGACTGGGTAGAAGCCCATTTTCAGCACAGGCCTGGGGAGAAGAGCTGCAGATTACTACAAAACATTTTAAGAGCTATAATTATACAATTTTTACAAATAAAACAAAAACATCTCCAGTTTAAATAATTATAACAAATTAGACATAATATAAAAACATTAGTTAATAATCGATATGAGGTATATGACAATTATTTAATATTTAGAGAAATTTTAGACATTTTGTAGAGAAATTAAAGGTAAGTTACTCTAATACAAACAGGAATTGCAATATGAATTGAGGGAAAAACAGGCTTATAGTATATTTAGAGAGAAAGCCAGAGAAAAGAATTAGGCAGCAGTATGGAAGTAAGTGAAAAGGGGAGAGTAAGGAGGTATAAGGGATGAAAAGGTACTTGTCCACATTTAGGGATATAGCTTATCTTGGTTTTGAGCAAAAGCAGAGCCATATTTTTAGCTAGGAAGTCTTTCAGAGTGGTTTTGAAAGATGGGAGAGAGGATATAGATCTGATGGATACAGGTAATGAGTTCCAGGCCTTAGTAGACTTGTATGAATACAGACAATGCCCAGCAGATTTGCTAGGTTTGTAGATGAGCAGGAGTTTTTGGTCACTGGATTGCAATGACCAACTGGGAACACAGATGTGTAGAATGTTTTTTAGTGCTGGACAGGCAGATGGATGCTTATTGTTTGTGTTGCATGCAGCAGAAACTGATCCTGGATTTAATAATGTGACTCCAGCTTGAAGTATCAGTAGGACTGTGCAAATAAAAATAAATTTGTGGGTGTACATTAATGTCAGTACTGGGCATGGTTTTGACAATTGCTTCACAGTGATAATATAGCTCCATCTGTTGATGGCAGGAATGTAGGCTAACTGAGCCCTCTACCCATATATGTATAATGATATAACCATTAGGGCTTTCTTTAGTGTCAATATTTTGTTGTATTGTTTGTTTTGGGTTTAGGGATTACAT